>NC_049218.1:29610369-29872869 GCF_013347855.1 Anguilla anguilla | reverse complement strand
ATTTCACAACGTATCTTCCTGATATTGAATGATTTTATTTTAGCAGGAGAGCTATAAAATGGCTGGCCTTGTCTTGCGTGTGTAATTAAGAACACCACTAACTGATGTTCCATGTTGGAGTTACTCAGTAATAGCCTCTCTTACCAAATTAGTTACTACTTAACTACACAGGTATAGCCAGAACTTCATGTAAAGTGTTACCAGTAGGTTACGTATACGGAGAGTGGTGTCCAACAACATTACTTTATGGTCCATACCATATTCAGAATAGTTTAATTTAGTAATTATAGCTTTCCAAGCCCTTAATTACTTTCCATTCTGCTGTTTTTCCGTGACTCATTCTATGAGTGGGAAGATGAGATGAGCATCACAAAAATGAGCGATTCAGGCACCAGACAAAGGTATGAAATTAATACAGTAATGAGAACAATCTCACCATATTGTTTCCCACAAATAATTGTAAATGATAGGGTTGTTTTTAAAGAGCCATTAAATGACATAATAAGCATGTCAGCTTCAATCCAAAAGTGCCTTTTGCAAATGCAATGATGATTTGCTTCGTCGTTGAGGTGCCCTTCTGAGTTTCCTGGACTGATTTGCGTTATTAATGCAGTCTTCAGCCACAACCTTAAAATAAAAAAATATTTCAGGATTCCAATGGAGTTGGAGTGTTACACTTGGCAAATTTCAAACATAAATCCCAGCCTGCAATTATCCCACCTAGCTCACTTACTCTGTGATCCAAAAGTGAGTTGCAAATAAAATGATCATTAGCAAATACATGCAATATCATAACTGTTATTTCTATAAAGCAGCAGATATTCCACACATATCTCTGGCTGTGTAAACACAAACTGTCCAGATTACCATTTCCATGTAGATAATCTAGCGGTGCTTTCGACGATGGCTTTCCAGCCAGCCATAAAATATTCATTTGCACAGGCACCAGCACTGAGCTGTGGCATAAACTCATTTTTAGTTTCAGCGAAGCGTTAAGATGAATCAGTTTTTTTTTTTCTGAGTCACAGCCTACAGTGTTATTCTGTCTCTCAGTGTTCCTATGCATGTGCAGGTGCCAAGGATTTGGGTTATAATGTCAAATTTCAATGGGCTAACCTTTGTATCTCAGATTTCTGCTGCAGTTCTTAATATCATAAAAAGGAGCCTCAGGCATTTTACAAGCACAGTACATTGCTGTTTTTGATGTAAGACATGGGGATAAATTATTCCGTTAATAATTGATATATGGAATGTTATGTAATGCTTTGCTTTTGTCTCTACCTCACAGTCCTGAACATAAGATGGACCCTTGGTGAGTGAAATATGAAATTTTATGAATGGGCAACATAAAAGCCAAGGTTTACTAAAACTCCATGTGGATACTATATTTTCACAGGCTTAGTTTAAAGATAATAATAATAGGGAGAAGAATAATTTATTTGAGCACCACGCAAGTGCACCATTTTATAAAACTGCAATTTAAAACATAAATGTTCAAAAAGGAAAGTCATTTCCAGCCCATTTGCCGGCCAAATGAATCTCACCATCCTGGGGTGACACTATGTCCAATGGTGGGTGCAGGCTGCAGGAGCCAAGCTGGCTCAGACCGGTTCCAATACCAGACTGCGGGGCCCGTCCACAACCAAACAGCCCTTTAACAGGATGAGTCATCCAGAAGCCTCCTATGGTCCGCGGGTTTTAAAATATCGTAAATAATCGAAGAGGAAGGCTGGCTCGGTCATCCGAGCTGGGAAGCCCCCAAATCAACCGCTCATGTGGATTATGAGAATAAAAAACCGATGATGTGAGAAAAGAACATGCAGATGACAAATTCATTTCCAAACGGGGCTCAGGAGCTCAGATTGATTACCTTGTAAAATGTGTTAGGGATGCATCAATACACAAGTTGGAAAGAATGAACTTTTTTAACCGAATGGCACAAACAACAGCTGCCTTACGCTTATCATCAAGTGCCGCACTGACTGATAAAAATGTTTGCATGCCAAAGCATTAAATAAATAAAGTCACATTGTACCAGATAACCTAACTGTTTAAACTTAACGTGAGATCATAAACATACGTGTTCAGGGTAAAAAATATGAATACAAATGTTGTAGCCATGTGTAAAATAAACCCAAAGACTACATGCAATATAGCTTATGATAGCTTTCAGGATCTTGCCATGCTCAGAACTGATCTTACACTGAAACTTCTGCTTGTTATATACTGAAAAACGAAGAGGGAAGCAAGTTGCTGCAGAGGGATAAATGTTTGTATAAATATTGAATATATATGAAATAAAAATATAACTTAGTATAAAGGAAATGTAACTTAAACACTGAAATGTAGAAATGTTTTATGTCAGTGTTTGGCAGAGTCATTTCCCATTGCTAGTGAACGCGCTGAATGATGTTGGCTGCAAATACATTTTAACGTCTAAATATTTTATGGTTTTTTTCCCCGTTTTTGCAACGCTCCAGGGTTTGGATCTATGACTTGGCATACACGGTATGCACAACACAGCCTGGTGGAAAGATTATTTTTTGGGAATACATTTAGTCAGTGATAGGGAACTGCTTTCAATAGCAAACGTCTGGCAGAGATCTTTTAAATTCACTCATACTGTGTATAGTTCAGCATCCAGACGTGCAAAATCACCATTCTCTAATTAGAATATAATAAGAAATATGATTATTTTGTAGAACCGAGTGCAGCGATGCCCTTTCCAAAGTAATTACAAAATAATTTCTGACACAGACGTCCTCTGTGGAAATTATTTTGTAGTCCTACACAGACTAGACATGAACAGGGAGTCCTATAAGGTCTCTCTATCCTTTTGTTCCCATGCTACACCACCAGCCAACAGGCAGTCACCCTCCATGAAACTCACAGCTGATTGGCTAGTTTTACTTAAAAAAATTTAAAACATTTAAAAAAAAATCATTTTTGATTGCTAGCCAGTGAACATGTAGCTAGCATGCACAGTATGCTAGTGTATGTTTTCACATGGTGAATACTCTGTGGGTTAATTACGATGTTTTGTGAGTCCCCTTAGCAGACACTGTCACAAAATGTGTCAGGAGCTTTATGTGTCGATCAATACCAATATAACCGCTGCATGTTCTTGCGACTTCCTCTTAAATTACCATTTCAAAAAGCCCTAAAAACTGATAATATTTTTTCTCATTTATTTGCTCTCTCATAAAACTCACACACATTATTACAACACAGACGTGTCTTTAGATTGCCTGTAATATAACTGTTGTGGCTTGCCTTCTGGTGAGTTTGGTATTCGTACGGGTGCTGGGACAAAACAAAAGTCTCTTTTTGGAATTTTTTTTGCCCGTGGCCAGACGCCGTTTTAGCTTCCCCCATTTTACGGGTCGTGGAGTCGTTTGCGATTTTCGCCGGCGCTGCGGCAACTTCAATTAGCGAGCCGCTTTCGAGCCGCGCTGGCCTCGGCCCCGGGGCCTCCGAGCCCCCGGTCCCGTCGAACACCAATCTAACGCTTTGCCACCTGATTGCGCCGCCGCTAATCGCAGCCCTCGTCCTCCGTGCCGCTCCAGACGGCTTTCATAACCGCTCGTCTTCTCCCGCTGAATATGTTCTGTGTGCAGTCTAACAGCCCGCCAGGCTGTGCAGGCACAACACGGGAGCCGCTAATTGTAAAATGACCTTTTTTTTTGTTCTTGCGCTCGGTTTGAATTCTTGCCACTTACGACACGCGTACGATGATGTAACTGTCCCAGTTAGAAGTGAGGTGAGAGACAGCGCTGGTATGCCAACTGCAAAAATCAGACATACTACAAAATATACAATAATTATAGTAATGATGGTAATAATAATGATTATGATAATAATAATAATAATAATAATAATGATAAGAACAACAATAATAATAATAATAATAATAATAATAATGATAATAATGATAATAATGATAATAATAATACACTCAGATAGCATTGCTCTGCTCCGAATTCTTTGTGTCTGACTTTTTTAACGTTATAGTAGTTATTGCTGTGAGGGGCTCCTGTTCATTGGACTGTTGTTTGTCTCTGAGCTGGGGCTAATGCTAACTCTAGCTCCCATTGGCTGGGTTCTGTGCTGGGGGCGCAGGGTAGATGTGACTGTTGTCTCTGGGTGGTTTATGCTGAAAGCTCTCCTGTATTCCTGTCATTCACTGAGTGGGACAGCTGTTACTGCTGCTCTCTCCTCAGGGCAACTTTACAGCTGCCAGGTTATGAGGCACCCCCCCCCCCCCCCATTACCAAATCAGACAGCTTCCACTCATATCTGCTTATTGCCAGGTCTGGACTGGCTGAAATTGCTATGCAACTGCAGAGCTCCATCCCTGTACAAGATACATTAGCATTGAGCATTTGTGCAAACCGCCACGCTTTTTAAATGTTACCCCCATTTTCTCCCTGATTGCGTACATTCATGTCTCTGCTCCTTGCTGTACTATGCCCCGTCAGTGAAGCAGGACAGCAGATAATCGGGGTGGTTGGGGGTGGGTGTCTCTGGCGTGTGATGACACGTGGATGTCCCACTGGATAAAATCCAAGTTTGCACCCAGTGGCCCGTTCTGGATTCTGTATAGACTGTGTGGCACTTCTGCACACTAGAGTACTGCCTTAATGGCGGGCGAGTCACTCATCTCCTTCTAAGGCCCAGCAGCTCATTTTGTCCCCTCTCCAGTCTTAATCTAAACAACTGTAAGAAACCCCTCCGACACACATTACATTACATGACATTACAGGCATTTAGCAGACGCTCTTATCCGGAGCGACTTACACATTTTGCGTAGCATTTAATTACATACATTTACACAGCTGGATATATACTGAAGCAATACAGGTTAAGTACCTTGCTCAAACAGTCACACCAAACACATGCTGTTTGGTGTGTTGGTGATCCTGACACACCAAACAGCATCAGGGTCAGCAACTGTAAGAAACCAGAACTTATCACGTCAAGGTCACCAACTGTAAGAAACCCCTCCGCAAACCGAACAGTGGAAGTATCTGAGTGGCGAGGGAACGCGTGTAGTCTTACCCGGCGCTACTGGTACAAGATTAATTTAATGTTATTTTGATTATCTTACTCCAAAATAACGTTTTAACCTTTCCTCTTTGCTAACAGTTATACATAGAAGCAGGAGACTGCTTTTCACTACTGGTGGAAAGCAGTCTCCTGCTTCTATGTATAACTGTTAGCAAAGAGGATCGCTATCTATCTTGGTAGACGCACACGGACGTGTAGCCTGCATAAATACAATTGTGTATCCTGCTACAGCACTACAGGTGAGTGTCTACAAGTTGCACATAGTGTATCATGAGTTCTGTTTGTATGTTAGGACCTTGAGGGCCATATTTACTGAGCATGCCACAAAATCTTTCCAGTTTAGCGGGGTATTTACTAAGTTATGTAAATGAGCACAGCTGCAGCGAGTTCATTTAAATGCTCTGCCTGTATTTAAGTCATGCGCATGGCAGGAAAGCAACATTGTTCTACCGTTCCATCTCTGGTGAAGGCAGGGTTTGCACAGGTGTCAGGATCCGTGGATGCTATGGATAGGCACTGTCGCCTTAAAATTTTAACAAGTTTCATTAGGAAAAACTTCAGAACATATTTTTCATATTTAAAGTTGTTCAATTACGTACCCAATAGCCAATCATGTCCAGAGTCACCGTTTCTCAACTTCCCTAACGGGCAACATTTAGTAAAGATGAAGAATTTGTGTTTTAAAAAGATTTAGAAAAGATTCTCGGCTAATTACTACTGACATGTCAAAGCTGTTTGGAGTAAAATTTCTTAGTGTTGGGCTCAATATTTTCTGAATAAATTAGCAAAATCTAAAAACTTTTACATTTATAGGACTCTCCCCTACTCTAACACTCTGGCAATGTCTCCTTTTAAGAATGGCCATTCTGATCTTGTGCCAGAAAGAAGTTAACCTGCTTTTTACAGACTTTAAAAAACAGACACAATTACCTTTGCCGCAAGGGCCACCAGCCATGACAACTGACCTACTGTATAGCAGGTAATATGCATAAATTTACATTCTCTCTGCCCATATTTTTGCAGTCTACTGTCAGAATGCCCTAAAATGCATATGAATTAACCCAAACACACATTTTTTTTCTTGTTTTAGTAGTGCAAATCTTCAGTGTGTTGCTTTGTCTATAAAAGCACCACAAATCCTTTGTAAATATGGCTCTAAAACTGCTAGGTTTGCAGTGGCAAGAGGAATGCCAGGTTAAAGAAAATTCAATTTATTGTACAGTATCTTAATTATGACAATATACAATGGTGCAAAAGTGTGTGTGGAGTAGAATGGCTATGCACACATGCGTGGGAGACCACATTGACGAGTCTTCTCGAACCATTGCACTTTTCCCCTTATATACCCAAAAGAAAAAAGCAAAACACCAAGTCATCAAATAAAGACACAATCATGACAACACAATTCCGATCAATGATCCTACTTGCACTCTCTGTAAGCATATTCCACCGGATTAACCTTTGTATCTGGCTGGGCACTGACCCATAGGTATCAAGATATTTAGTCAGCACCCCACCACCAAAGACACCGACTTGTTCCCCATGACATTTGCTTTCCAACAAACCCATTGTATTATGGAGCAGCTAAGGTGCACATAATGCTGATCCAATCGGAGGTTTTGCAGCTGAGTACTGCCTCTATTACACCTGCTGAGTCTCTGCCAGCACAGTAAACAGTCTGCTTTCGTTTGAGGGTCTGATAAGAGGCAGACTTCTGTGAAATGCCTTACAGAACCATATACTCTACTATGAATAACCACCCTGCCCCCCAGAGAGAACCCTGGACCCCAGAGAGATCCCTGCACCCCAGAGTGAACCCTGCACCCCAGAGAGATCCCTGCACCCCAGAGTGGACCCTGCACCCCAGAGAGATCCCTGCACCCCAGAGTGAACCCTGCACCCCAGAGAGATCCCTGCACCCCAGAGAGATCCCTGCACCCCAGAGAGATCCCTGCAGACCACATTGACGAGTCTTCTCGAACCATTGCACTTTTTCCCTTATATCTCCCTGCACCTCAGAGAGATCCCTGCACAGAGAGAACCCTGCACCCCAGAGAGATCCCTGCACCCCAGAGTGAACCCTGCACCCCAGAGAGATCCCTGCACAGAGAGAACCCTGCACCCCAGAGAGATCCCTGCACAGAGAGAACCCTGCACCCCAGAGTGAACCCTGCACCCCAGAGAGATCCCTGCACAGAGAGAACCCTGCACCCCAGAGAGATCCCTGCACAGAGAGACCCCTGCACTCCAGAGTGATCCCTGCACTCCAGAGAGATCCCTGCACCCCAGAGTGATCCCTGCACTCCAGAGAGATCCCTGCACAGAGAGAACCCTGCACCCCAGAGAGATCCCTGCACCCCAGAGTGAACCCTGCACCCCAGACAGAACCCTGCACCCCAGAGAGATCCCTGCACCCCAGAGAGAACCCTGCACCCCAGAGTGATCCCTGCACAGAGAGAACCCTGCACCCCAGAGTGATCCCTGCACCCCAGAGAGATCCCTGCACCCCAGAGTGATCCCTGCACCCCAGACAGAACCCTGCACCCCAGAGTGATCCCTGCACCCCCAGAGTGATCCCTGCACCCCAGACAGAACCCTGCACCCCAGAGAAAACCCTGCACCCCAGACAGAACCCTGCACCTCCAGGCAGAAGTGCTGTGCTCATGCAGGGCCACAGGATGTACATGGGTTCAGATAATCAATCTGAACAATAAAGCCAATGAGCAGAGATAGAGAAATAATCACCGACTAATCACAGACGGATGGCCTGGCTCAGCAACTCAGCAACTCCACCTGCTATTCATTAACCGGACAAAAGGGCTAAAATACCACCTGACTCCCTGCCAAGTCCTGATGCATGATGCATGCATAATAATTTGTGGCAGGGTAAAAACTGTACATATAAGGGGTTATGTACATATATGCATATGTTTGTAAGATCAGTATAGCTCCGTGTTGCTTGTTTGTTTGACTAGGTTCTCTCTTTGAATGGAGAGCAGCTGTTTCTACCTTCAGCTCAAACAAATGATCCAATCTAGGATAATCACATTGCCATTAACCTTGCTAATTTCCCTTCACAAAATGTAATGAATGCATTGACGCAGTACACGCCGTAAAGGCAACGTTCAGCGATTGGCTTCTTACAGTCGTACGTCCTGGCATAAGCAGATGGGCGTTCAGAAAAAAACTGCAGTGTGAAAACTTTCACCTCATACGTTATGTTTACTGACCTTTCTGTCAATTCACACAATTTATTTTGTCAGCTTCTATATTGCGGTAAATCCTCATTACCACCAGTCACCCACCGAGGTCCCCGTCAGTGAATCCAAACAATAATTATTCTCAACAGCCAGCATCCCTCATTTTATAATGGGATGTCATCCCAAGCCGGTTGTTTGCGGTGTCATAATGCCCATTCTGAATCGCATACAGATTAATTGAAATGCAATGTATTAATACGTATTGGTGCAAATATTAATGTGGCTTTTTCAGGAGATGCTTTTTTTATGAGCAAGTGACAAATTACAACATAAATAGCTGAATCGATTTAATTGCAATCAAATTAAAGATTGAATTAAATCAAATGCAGTAAACGTTGCATCATTTTTTTTGCAATTAAATATGGAAGTGTTAAAATGCTATCAAACTACGTAATCCATTGGTAATAAATAAAATTATTTACAAATCATTTTATCATTGTATTTGATCGTGTTAACATTTATTTATTCACTAGCAGTTTAATCAATTTTATGCGCTGCAATTCCAATTGCCACCACTTTCATCATTTCACTGCTGCTATTCATGAATCACTATCACGTTCATGAATTTGATGCAGCTTTCAAAACCACATCTACCTATTCAAGGGCAATTTCATCATGCGTCAATCAAATTGTCCCGCCCACCAACGTAGCCTACATATATCTATGGACTCGAAAGTCACCAACACTCATTCAGGTTTGTCACAGAGGCAGAAACCATAGAGTCGTTCTGATGCAGGGGATTTTATTTTAAGCAAATTTTAATTTTGATTATTTGGAAATAAATACACAGTCAGCACATTAACCTCATATTAATTGTTTGTGTTTAAATCAAATGTGCTGGAGTACAGAGCCAAAAGAAAGATGGTTCATTATTGTGGCATGGATGGCAGGAGCATCAGTCACAAAAACTAGTGATTCAATAGGAACAGTGACTAAAGTGACATCTGCATTTAGATCTATGGGAAAGACATCAGTAAATGGTGGTCGAAAGTGCACATTGATGGCACATTGATAAATGCATTAGTACAATATGTAAGGAAAAACAGAAGAGCCACTTTTCCTCAGGTGACTGAGAAGGTCAGTCCAGGACGTGATCAGACTGTGTCAGCAAGAACAGTCCATCAACATTTTTGTAGAGCGGGTTATTATAGTTGGGTTGCAGTGCATAAACCCCTCATTACAAAGACGAATGCACAATTGAGAGTTCAGTGGTGCAAAAACCATTGGCACTGGTCTACAGAGAAATAGAAGAAAGTCATATGGTCAGATAAGTCATTCTTTACATTACATTACATTACAGGAATTTGGCAGACGCTCTTATCCAGAGCGACGTACAACAAAGTGTACAACCATAACCAGGAACAAGTGTGTTGAAAATCCTAGAGGGAAGTACAGTTCCAAGCGCAGGGAACGACCGCGTAGTTTAACTTGGACCCTGTAGGTTAATCTGATTAACACAACAAAAACGGCAACAAAGCAGTCTATGCAAATAAAACAAGCAATAGTTGAGTAGGTACAGGTGTAATAACTAAGTCAACTAAGAAATCGCTTACCTAGCTACAACCCTAAGAGTAAAAAGTCAATTCGAGACTACGGGGAGGTAGGGAGGGATGGGCAGAGGTGCAGCCTGAAGAGGTGAGTCTTCAGTCGTCGTTTGAAGGTGGTCAGAGTCTCAGCTGTTCTGACTTCCACGTCATTCCACCATCGTGGAGCCAAAAGAGACAGGAGACATGACAGGGAAGCGCAAGTGTGACGATGGGGAGGTGCCAGGCGTCCTGAGGTAGCGGAATGGAGGGGTCTGGCTGGCATGTAGGGTTTGAAGATTTTGTGGAGGTATGCTGGGTCTGATCCCTTGACTGCCTGGTATGCTAGGACCAACGTTTTGAATTTGATGCGAGCCATAACGGGCAGCCAGTGGAGGGTAGTGAGCAGGGGGGTGATATGGGAGTGTCTGGGGAGATTGAAGACCAGACGAGCAGCAGCATTCTGAATGAGTTGCAGGGGTCTAATGGCAGATGCCGGTAGGCCAGCCAGAAGAAAGTTGCAGTAGTCCAGGCGGGATAGTACCATTGCTTGGACCAGGAGCTGAGTTGATTAGGTGGTGAGAAAGGGGCAGATCCTCCAGATGTTGTACAGGAAGAATCTGCACGCCCGGCTTACCGCTGCGATGTTCTTGGATTCTTTGCTATATTCACAAGCGGGAAGGTGCATGTGTGACATACACTAAGAGAATGGTACAGGCTTGCATGCGTGACTCCTACAGTGAGGGGTTCCGCTGGCTCTGTTATGCTGTGGGGGGCATGTTCCTGACATGGTTTGGGTCCACTCGTCCCCTTAGAGGGAAGGGTCACTGCAAATCAATAAAGTTATTCTGATTATTCACCTTTATCCTATGATGAAACATTTCCATCCTGATGGGAGCTGCCTCTTCCAGGATGGCAATGCCCCCATCCACAGGCCATGAGGTGTCACTGAATGGTTTGATGAGCATGGAAATTATATGAATCATATGCTATGGCCTTCGCAGTCACCAGATCTCAACCCAATTGAACACCTATGGGAGATTTTGGAATGATGTGATAGCGCTCTCCACCACCATCTTCAAAACACCAAATAAGATAATATCTTTTGTAAGAATAGTGTTCCATCCCTCCAGTAGAGTTCCAGTAACTTAGAATCTATGCCAAGGTCCATTAAAGCTGTGGTGGCCCAACACCTTACTAAGAGACTTTATGTTGGTTTTTCGTTTAATTTGTCACAAAGTATCATTAAGGAATGAAGGAGAAGTAGAGAGGTAATCAATGTCGTTGATTTCATTTATTTCAGTAGTCAAGATTTGGGGATGTGGGGGTGATACCCTTACTCTTTTGATAGCTGCCATTGTGCCCTTCGTCAGTGATCTCACACAGCACAGGATGGCAACAGTGCTTTCGGAAAGTATTCAGACCCCTTCACTTTTTCCACTTTTTAGCCTTTTTCTAAAATTGATTAAATTCATTTTTATTCTCATCAATCTACACACAATACCCCATAATGACAAAGCAAAAACAGTTTAAAATGTTTTACAAATTTATTAAAAATAAAAAACGAAAATATCACATTTATATAAATATTCAGACTCTTCGCTATGACATTCAAAATTGAGCTCAGGTGCATCCTGTTTGCATTGATCATACTTTAGATGTTTCTACAACATGATTTGGAAAGGCACACACTTGTCTATATAAGGTCCCATTGTTGACAATGCAATGTCAGAGCAAAAACCAAGCCATGAGGTCGAAGGAATTGTTCGTAGACCTCAGAGACAGGATTGGGTCGAGGTACAGATCTGGGGAAGGGGTCAAAAAAGTTTTTTCTATAGTATTGAAGGTCCCGAAGAACACAGTGGCCTCCATCATTCTTAAATGGAAGAAGTTTAGAACCACCAGGACTCTTCCTAGAGCTGGCCACCCGGCCAAACTGAACAATCGGGGGAGAAGGGCCTTGGTGAGGGAAGTGGCCAAGAATGTAATTGCCACTCTGAACAAGCTCCAGAGTTCCTCTGTGGAGATGGAAGAACCTTCCAGAAGGACCATCTCAGCAGCACTCCACCAATCAGGCCTTTATGGTAGAGTGGCCAGATGGAAGCCACTCCTCAGTAAAAGGCACATGACAACCCACTTGAAGTTTGCCAAAAGGCAACTAAAGGACTCTCAAACCATGAGAAACAAGATTCTCTGGTCTGATGAAACCAAGACTGAACTCTTTAGTCACAATGCCAATTTTCACGTCTGAAGGAAACCAGGCACCGCTCATCACCTGGCCAATACCATCCCTACGGTGAAGCATGGTGGTGGCAGCATCATGATGTGGGGATGTTTTTCAGCAGAAGGAACTGGGAGACTAGTCAGGATCGAAGGAAAGATGAACGGAGCAAAGTACAGAGAGATTCTTGATGAAAAGCTGTGCCAGAGCTCTCAGGACCTCAGACTGGGGCAAAGGTTCACCTTCCAACAGGACGACGACCCGAAGCACACAGCCAAGACAACGCAGGAGTGGCTTCGGGACAAGTCTGTGAATGTCCTTGAGTGGCCCAGCCAGAGCCTGGACTTGAACCTGATCAAACATCTCTGGAGAGACCTGAAAATAGCTGTGCAGCAACACTCCCCATCCAACCTGACAGAGCTTGAGAATGGGAGAAATACCCTAAATACAGGTGTGCCAAGCTTGTAGCGTCATACCCAAGAAGACTCGAGGCTGTAATCGCTGGCAAAGGTGCCTCAACAAAGTACTGAGTAAAGGGTCTGAATACCTATGTAAATATGATATTTCAGTTTTTTATTTTTAATAAATTAGCTAAATTTCTAAAAACCTGTTTTCACTTTGTCATTATGGGGTATTGTGGGTAGACTGGTGAGAACAAAAATGAACTTAATCCATTTTATAATAAGGCTGTAACGTAACAAAATGTAAAAAAAGGGAAGGGGTCTGCATACTTTCCGAAGGCACTATAAATGCAGCTGTCAAGATGGCCGCTGCAAGGAGGACAGGTGCGGTACTGGGGGGCTAGGGGAATTCAATAAACAGGCCGTTTTACTCCCGCCGCTAACAAAGACAAATTGGCCAAAACCATTATTCTCGTATATTGAGGACTTAAAAGGGTCTTGGGGCCACGGAATCAGAGTTCACAAAGGTTGCTTTCACAAACACCTCCGAGCGCCCACAGGGTGTCCCAGATTAAAGGCTTTTTAAATCAATTTTGTGATTATGAAAAGTCAAAATGGAGTCAAAAGCGCAGACGAAGGAATCAATATGTACCAATCTCAGGGCTGAGGGGTGGGATGAATGCAGCGGGATGTATTCTGTGATCATGAGAGAGAGAGAGAGAGGGAGAGAGAGGGAGAGAGAGGGAGGGGGGAGAGAGAGAGAGAGAGAGAGAGGGAGCGAAGGAGAGAGAGAGACAGAGGGAGCGAAGGAGAGGGGGGAGAGAAAGAGAGGGTGCGAAGGAGAGAGAGAGAGAGAGAGGGAGCGAAGGAGAGAGAGTTTCTCAATTTCTTTCTAAAGACACACACCTCAAACTTTGCATCAATACACAGCACACATGTTCAGCCTGCTTTGCAGCTGAGGAGTTGAAATGAATGAATGAACAGTGCAATTCACTGAAACAGACTGAGTAGAAGTAGAATATTAGAAATATGAAAAACATAAGGGAGCATCAGGAAAGAGCAGAGCTCAGTGTGCTGTGCACGTAACTTTCGAGGACACAGCACAGAAAGCTGCAATATCCTGGGAAAAAGTCCAAAATGAAAAACAAATAAATAAATAAACTGTAGTCATTGTAATTGTAATTAGTAGGCAAATGCAAATTTGCTTATGAAATTAAGCTAAGGTCACTGTCCTATAAATGTTAATTGATCATAGTTGGAACACAACTAGCTATACCGATGCACGTATGAAGCACACATCCACACAAATCCACTACAAAACGAAAAACTAATTTGATGATTAACTGGGGCTGGTATTTCAAAGATTTAAATGTCATCTGTCACATTCAATCACTACAAATGTCAGTCCCTGCATGAATCCCCAACAGTAATTGCTTGTGCTGAATTCATGCAGCCCTGGACCGGAGGAGAGGAAGGCACATTGAGGCTTTGTTCCATAATGTCGTCCTGTTGGCCCCCTCTCAGAAACGCTGCTGTAATGGATTCTCTGAAAATTATCACAGAGGTAATCAATCCAAGCCAATCCCATCCCAGTCACCGCTCATCAGGAGTTCAAAATCCACCCAGAGGGAAGATTTTTGGCAATTAGCCAGCGGCCATACCACTGAGCACCCTGCTCATGCCAAAAGGCTGAAGCTAAGCAGGTGTGGTACTTGCTTAGTACTCCTCCCGGGAAAGCTAAGTTGCTGCTGGAAGTGGTGTTGCTGGGCCAGTAGGGGGTGATCATCTGATTGAATAAAACCCTTATCCCCCAGTGATGGGACGCTGTGCTGCAGGAGATGCTGTCCTTCAGATGAGATGTTAAACTGAGGTCCTGTCTCACTGTGGTCATTAAAGACCCCATGGCATTCATTGCAAAGGGTAGGGGGTTCCCAGGTGTCCTGGCTAAATTCCTAACCTGGCTGTCTCAACCTACCACCTAATCATCCCCTGATTTAATTGGTTAAAAAATGTTCTCTCCCTCTCCACCTTAGCTAATGTGTGGTGAGTGTTCTGGTGTAAAATGGCTGCCATGCATCACCCAGGTGGGTGCTACACATTGGTCGTGGCTGAGGTGAGTTTCCCCCTCATCACTATAAAGCACTATGAGCATCTGGAAAAGTTCTATATAAATGCAATATTTAATTAATTAATTCAATCAGAACATCTACACATTGTGGACAATGGACACAGCAGTAAATCTGTCAGTTTCAAAAGAACTCACTGGAGATCAACTTTTACCACACAGTCAGCACAGCGCTCCTACCGGCGTCAACTGGTGCAAATCCTGACCCCAAACTTCATTTTCGTGAGGATGTCAAAGTCTGTCAGTGTCATATTGCCATTCATTGGACAATATCCTTCTTTGTGCCGAAGTTTCACACGTCTCAAAATAATCCTGTCATTTATCTTGGCGGGGAAACATTTTCACTGATAATTTATTTTTTCTCAGGAACAAAGAACAAATATTGCAGCAGCCAGCATATGCCTCCAGTCTTGTCACGTATGATTACTTTAGCCAGGGAATCAGGGCTTTGACAGTTGACAGAAAGGAAAAGAAACTAAATGCAACTGCCTGTATAAATCATTTCCAGGTAGGGTCAAAAACAGAAGCTAGATACGGTTTAAACACACCATACCGATAAGTTTTAAAATGAAATGTAGTTGAAATGCTATGTTTTATTGTTTATCTGTTATTTCCCCCTTCTTAAGCTCACAAACCGTGTGCCCCATAACTTTGTGCCATATCATGCACAACAGAATCAAACTTCATCTGCTCAAAGGCTGTGCCACTTATGCAAGTCAGTCACTGTAATGCATGATATAGGCCTACATGAACATGGTTTGAATGGGTTATTTCCTTTCTGGAGATTGAAATAAATAAATAAATAAAAATAAACATTATTTCAGTTGTAGCGTATTTTAGATCGGCCCAAACATGCAATGAAGGATATTTTAGATGTTTGCAAGTTTCTCAAAAACTGCCAGCTTTACAATGGACTGACTTATAGAGACGTTTGGAGCAAGACATACGGAGTAAGAAATGAACTTTACCTACAGCTGCTTGCACAGTGACATTATGGTGCCCCAGGGGCTTCATCTTATGTTTCACCTTATCTTTAGATTGGAACTGTTATCTATGGCACAGGCAACCTGAGACCACTGGCACGATGTAACAAATGATATTTACGTTTATAATTGTAAATGAATATTCATATGATTCATATGAACAGATTCATATGTACGTCCTCTGGGAAAATAATGCCGCTGCGCATCCATAAATATTACACTATAGCAGGGGCGGCACGGCGGCGCAGCGAACAGCACTGTTGCCTCACAGCGAATTCGAATCTCAGCCGGGAGCCTGTCTGCCTGGAGTTTGTGTGTTCTCCCCGTGTCCGCGTGGGTTTCCTCCGGGTGCTCCGGCTTCCTCCCGCAGTCCAAAGACATACAGGTTAGGTTAAACTGCGACCCTAATTGCCGTAGGTACGAGCGTGCGAGTGAATGGTGTGTGGTCTGGGAAAGGCTCCAGTCAGACTCCCTCCCGACCAGGAATGAGCGGTTTAGAAAATGGAAAGTTGGATGCATCGTAGCAGTGCGGTGTAATTGATGACCACTGGCACGAAACTGGTAGGAGAGATATTGAAGTGATTATGATAGTTTGCAAGGCCTTCAAAACATCACCGTCTGCAAGCATAACACTCGACTGACCTTTTTCTGTATTTCCACCTCCATTACAACCCCGAAATGATGTCTTACTTGCTCCGCGCTTAAAACATCTGTGAGGCAGCGCGGAAGAGCATCTTAGCAGCGGGAGTTCTGTAAAGCGAGCCTGAAATCTCGCTGCATCAGACCCCAGGAGGCTCGCACAAAAGCCCACTGTCTGACAGAGTCTGAAGACATCCCACTCCAAATGAATGGCAGAGTTAATGCCAAGTCCAGCGGAGTCAAATCAACTCGCCGGTAAGGCTGACGCAAGTGTATGACGCAGACATTGGACACCCATGATCTTGCCAGTCCCCCTGTTTTTTTGTTTTTTTTTTTGTTTTTTTTTGTGTAGGCTACATGCATGTTAACTCATCACATCTAGTTAAATTATGTTTATATCCTTATTTTTTTTGCACCTAGCTAAGGACAAAGGACGAAGATCCATGGATTTTTAAAATCAGTATAAAATCGGCCATAAATATAAACATGCAAACACAGATTAAGTATACCTTAATTTTTATAAGGGGAGTATTAAAAATTCCTTGAGTTCATTTTCTAATTTTTCATTTATTTGTCACACCACTTAAGCCTTCATCCTTCCACATTTAGGCTCATCTCTTAGCACACATTTAAGGGGCTGCATGCTGATTCGAGAGGCACTGCTTTTTATGGCAACGGATGAATAAGACAATTACATTTTGAATACTGAGTCACTTCATTGTTCCTTCTCGCTATGATAGATGACCCCCGGGTATATAACAAGAGCGTTATGAAAGATACTTGTAGAGCTTTGACTCTGTCAGCACATTATAAAACATGAGAGCTTTGAATATGTGAAGCGCAGATCATGCCAGTGTTGTAGTTCAGAAATACGGTAGCCTACTGTTATTCTACTGTATGTACGACAGGTACTTCACAGAAATGCCGACACCAGTGTTGTCTCATCTGGGGGACGGAAGCAAGCCACACTACACATTGAGGTAAGCTAAGTGCACATTTTAGCATTTTAGAGGCATTAATTAATTAGTTTGGCGGGAGCCTACACTTTAGCTGTCGTGATGAACTGCAGTACATTACTTAGTGACTTGTCTTCATCTGTACTGGCAGCGTAAAAGGTTTTCTTCAGAAAATGTGAAAATGACTGTGCCAAAAGATGGTAGATGGTAGATGGACTGCATTTATATAGCGCTTTTATCCAAAGCGCTTTAGAATTGATGCCTCTCATTCGCCAGAGCAGTTAGGGGTTAGGTGTCTTGCTCAAGGACACTTCGGCACGCCCAGGGCGGGGTTTGAACCGGCAACCCTCCGACTGCCAGGCAATCGGTCTTACCTCCTGAGCTATGTCGCCCCTATGATGACGCAGAGAGCTGCATTGTGGGAAGGGGAGAACCGAGCCTCAAACAGAAGTGATCCTGAAACCGATGAAGGCAATGTAGATGAAGCATGTTCTTTACCTGCGGATATGTTAACTACAGCAAACAGTATGGTATGGACTTAAAAGAGCTCATTTGAGCTTGAGCTGGACTAAAGAAAAGATAATCTCTCATGGTCAAAAAACGTTTTGCCACATAATGAATAAGAAGTATATTTTATAGAGTTTTATAAGTAGATTTTATAGTCTGCCACAATAAACGGTTGCTTAAGCATTATAATAATAATAATATAATATAATATAATATAATATAATATAATAATAACGTTTTTTTGACGGTTTGTAAATGGTGCTTTGGAGATCTTAAACCGGCTTTTGCGTGGGAAAAACAATTGCCTCGTCTCAACCTCAAAGTTAAAGGTCATTTCTTAAAATGAATTTATTAGTTTTGAGTCAGTGTGCCAGAAACAATAGTTTCACGGGATTTGAGAACAAATTAATTAGCGTGTGCAAACAAGCAAGCTAATTATGTGGTAGATGGACCTTTCTGGCTATGTGTAGATTCACTGACCTCATTAGTGTAAGCATTAGGAAGCTGTAACCTGGCAACCTCTACAGCCACTTTAATGATAAAATTTATAACCAAACTGACCACCCCCCCTCCCCTCCCCCCATCTGAGGATTTACATTATACAGGTCTACAGAAGATTAACAATGCCTGAGAGCTCATACTGCACAGGAACAGGCAGGCAGATCCGCAACAGGATTTAAATCCTCCTTAATCCAGTTTAAGTTTCTTCTGTAATCTTATAAATTCTACAGGGAGAGAGAAGTAGTGTCACATTAAGTCAGAGACAACGTGTAATTGGCAGAGCACTGAACTTTGAGAATGAGAATTGTGGGTGTACTGGTGCCTTAATTTCCCTGTCATATCCCACTGTGAAATCCAACTCTAAAGGAACGAGGTTGCTGAACATTTAGGTACATTTCAATCACGCCAAGCAAATAATGTGACATTATCAGTGTTGATCAGGTTTTGTCTGCATGTTCCATACAGAAATATGACTGGTTACTGTAGGGGACTGAGATGTGGATTGTGGAGGGGATGTGTAACCTTACAGTAGCAGGTATATGCTCTGTGTTTCCTCTTCCAGCCTTTCAATGAGTACTTACTGCTGTTTAATCAGTGACTCATCCAAATACAAATATTTCAGTTTTCTACGTATGACACATTCAAGAAAGTTTCATTTTACCGTTTTTATTTTATCAATAATATCTGAACGAGCAACATTTATAAGACATATTTGTTTGTTTTGAGAGTGTTTACTGAAGGCATCCAAAGGGCATAGGCAGTCATTGAGCACCACAGAACCGTAGAACAAGTCTGTTTGCTTATTCTAGTGTAGCAGGTGAACTGAACGCGCCAGGGTTGTGTTTTATAAAGCGTTTCCGAGCATAAGTGACGTGCGGTGTCCTCTTTTGGAAGAATGGCCTCGCTGAGATCAGAGAGCTGGGGCTGACACTGCTTCCCTCAGAGCTAAACTGTCAGACATTTTCTCCTCTCTCGAGAGTACAGAGGCAGCCGGGTCAAGTTAGCCTTTCCATCCCAAAAAACATTCATGAATGAAACTGCTGGACCCCAGAGATGAAAGCTTTCAATAGAACGATACCCTGCAATGTGACTACAGAGCTTAACATTTAACAAGTCTTCACTAACATTGCTTGACCTTGAGTTATGAATGAACAACAGCTCAATCATAATCTTGTCAAATTTCTTCCAAGGTTAATTATTTGTTATGTTCCAAAAAAGCTTTCCTTCTGACCACAGGACTGACTGTGCACTGCAAGTTCTAACAATCCAGCACTGAAAGTGCAAAAACTGAAAACGTACCGTTGATTGTTTAATCTCCGCATTTACATTCTACTCCAATGGGACAATGCATCCTAGTCTAATACAGATGAGCTCATTTTAAAGAAATAGATGGCTTCCTAAGATGCTTAGCTTTCAAAACCCTGCAGCATTTTTAAAAAACTACTGAGTTTATAGAATCTATGCTCTTGTCTTCCAAATGTAGGTGTAAATCATAAATAACAAATATTTATTGTAACATGCATAGTAACATGCAAAGGAGATCAAACGTATTTATTTATTTGATTCATTCATTTTCATAGACAGGTTTTGAATATCTTTGAATGGTTCTTCATTCAGCACAGTGAAAGTTGTGTGTGTTGCTCAGCTTTGGCACAGTGGAAGCACAAGGCCTACAGACAGCTAAGCTTCAGTATCTGGAGGCAGGGTTGGATGATGACGCTTAATACAGTTTTGACAGGAAGATGAGGAACAGAGTTCTGTTCCACACCCTAAGGTGAAGTTTGCGGGACACACGTGACAACTTTGACTGATGGACGTGGGAAAAAAGGATTTCTGTCTCCCATCTGGAGCACCAGTCCTGCAGGGGTGCAGTATTTTTCATGTTTTTGTTGCTTCTTTTCAGTCTGCAGCCAATTTAGGCCTTGGAAAAAAGATGTGTGGGCTCACCCAATGTTTTAAATCATGCACTTGAGCACAGGAGCTCACTGAAAAGCCGCAGACACCGCGGCCCTCCAGGATTTGAGTTTGAGATCCCCGGTATAAACTTTCAGGAGGAAAGAAATCCATTCGTTCACATCCATCTGTCAAAATTATTTTGAGCGCACAGCCATTCTGTTCCGAAAGCGAAGCTGAGTAACTCTCACAAGAGTGACCGGGGATTCCCTGATGATTCTATTATGTAGTTCTCACCCATGTTTCAGCAAATGCAATGGCCTCACAAGTAGTTCATAGCATTACAGGCATTTAGCAGACGCTTTTATCCAGAGCGACTTACACAACTTTCTACTTAGCATTTACGTTGCATCCATTTATACAGCTGGATATAGCCTATGTTGAAGCGTTGTGAGGAAAAAGCGCCCTGTCATTCTTATCTCTGCTGTCCAGTCGCATGAACATAGAGGCAGGAATTGGTCGTTGCCGTTCCTTGTATGATTTCGCAAATGTTCTTTTGTTTTTCCAACTTTTGTCAATCACTCTTCGTAAAAGAGCAGACACAAGCGCTCTTCGCTTATCCATTGTTTCATGAAACAAATAACAAACCAGACTTTCTGGTGAAACGGCTAATGCCATTAACGATGCTACCAACATCAGCCAAGTGATTGGCAGGAGCAGGGTGTGGTTGCCTAGCAACAGCAGGAAAGATGCCTCCAGCGGTTTTTACTGGGAAGGCTTCATAAAATCAAGACAGGTAGTGCGCCTCGCGTTTTCAAGCTACGAAGCGCGTCCGGTGTGTTCGCAGACTTAATTAGTTTTTTTTCTCTCTCTGTTCAGAGAAATACACCTTTGGCTGTAATAACTAAGAGCTTAGTCAAAACTAGAGGCTTTGCTTGTTTAATGACATTACTGACTTAAGTTGAAAGGAAGGATGCATCCCGCTACATTTTAACGCCACTAATCTATGCGGCGGCATGTTCCGCAGTTTCACTTCTCCGTGCCATCAGTATTTTTGTCGAAAAAGCTTTAATCACAAAGCAGACGATTCCAGGAGATCTGAGACAGGACAGGGTTGCCTTGGAGATAAAACGTGATGTTTGTTGTCAAATCCTCAATAAGCATTTCAAACAACAACAACAACAAAGCTGGATCTCTTTTTTTCTTCCACAACAAATTAGTTCCACTCCAGACTCAGGCCTGTTCGGCATCTTGCTAATCAACAACTCTCCTTGGGCTAACCTGGGAGATCCTGGGCAAGTCTGTTTGGGCAGGTTATTTTGGTGTATGGGGTGGCCAAGCAATCAGAAATGACTGTGGTTAAAGTGCCTCTGTATGTAAGCAGGTGGATTTAAATGGGTGTTTTATAATGTACTTTATAATTTATACTTTTTTCCTCGATAATTCCAAGGGTGTTTATAATTCCAAGCACTGTAAAACAACAATTGCTCAGATAAATGATATTTCAGGGCTCTCTTTGTTTATGGGGCATTATTTTGTTGTTGAGGAAGTTATGCTGTCATTTTGAGAGGTTAATGGTGCACAGGGAGCCATAACACAGGTTAATATAGTCCTTTTTTAAAATAAAACAATTAAGTTCCCTGACTATAAAACTAAAACACCCACTGCTTGATATTTTGCCTCTGTGACAACACATTGTTCTATTTATGATTTTCATTTCTTTCTCTTTCGTATTTGTGGTATTAAAACACAATTAAACTAGAACAACTTACAGTATAGTGTGGAAAAACAGAGCGAGGTAAGTTTTAAAGGCCATTGCCTTCTTAAGCAGTAGTCTCATGTTTAACACACTGTTCTCCCTGAAATCAAATTACTTCAGTGGGTGGAAATGGTAAATGGTAAATGGACTGCATTTATATAGCGCTTTTATCCAAAGCGCTTTACAATTGATGCCTTGCATTCACCAGAGCAATTAGGGGTTAGGTGTCTTGCTCAGGGACACTTTGACATGCCCGGGGTGGGGGATCGAACCGACAATACTCCGATTGCCAGACAAGCGCTCTTACCTCCTGAGATATGTCGGAAATGCAGTCGGACCCTTAAGTGGCTTAAGTAGCAAAAATTTAGATTTGCGTAAATGGCAACACCCACCAGCCAAGCAGGAGGTAAAGTCAGGGACATCAGTGATGTTTTAAATATTTCATATGGAGGGTAAATGCACGCCTGTGTTTTTAAGGATTTCTAGGCCAGCTGGCTTTGAATTTGAATTTAATCTAAGTTCTAAAACAACGTACATTCCATTACTTTCTTTAATTTTCTTATTTCATGCGTTCAAAGAAAAAAAAGTTCTCTGACAACTCATACGCATAATTATGGCTGTAATCATGAGAAATTCATGAACATCATTACAAGTGTTAAATAAATTGGAACATGTTCGAAATAGAAAGTAGAATATATTACATTTTTGCATGAAATATGTACACAGTATGGCTTGGTGGTGGTGGAAGGGCGGCAAGATCTATAGTGACCGTAGTGAGTCGGGACCTTGGTTTAAGGGCTCATCTGAAGGAAGGCCCCTCCTACAGTGCAGTGTCCCCATCACTATGCTTGGGCAAAAAAATTAACTTGTGAATAGCCAAATCATACTTTTGCCAATATTTCCTGAATTTGTTCCCGAAATCTCCTGCTATTTGCTGGAGACAAAGAGATGGTAATAGCACATGTTTAAGCTGAAATACATTTCTCCAGCTCCAGTGTAACCACCTAAAAAGTCTGTGTTACATTTTGCCCCATGTTACATTTTGCCTAGCTCTCCCCTGATTCCTTCCCACCAGCTTTCTGACACAACTCCCCGATGGCTGGGCTTGTGCCAGTACTTTCCCTTTGTATACAATACAGTATTAGACCCCAGCAAACCATTTCAGAATCAATTATACCTTTCATGTTTAATATCTGTTTTCTGATGTCTGCCTGCTTGAAACTGTATAAACGATAACTTGTAGGACTGTAAGCGTTCTCTTGTTAGTGACCTTGGATATTTGCCACATTATTTAAAAATTTCTTCTCCATGTCCCCGCTTCCACATTGATTTGCTCGAGCATCGTCCTGCCATTGAGCGTTCTCATTTGAACCACTGCATTTTAGCTGGGACAAAATGAAAAAAGCACAGTCTTTTCTTTTCAATAGACATGAAGATGTGAAAATCCTGTTATCGCCGATCATTACGATATAGCAACAGTGCTGTCAGTCAAAAATTCTCACTGTGGACACTATTTTTATGTCTTTATTGAGATTACACTCCTTTACCCAGTCAGTTTAAAGGCTTGATGATAGACCTTTGTGCAAAGCCTCTGGATGAGAACAGAGACAGCACTGTGGCCTGCCGACGGCTTGTGTTAATTGAAACCACTGTGCTCTGAACAGAAGCCACGGCGGCGGTTGGAGTTTGGTGTGAGGAGGGAAGTGGAGCAGCACAATAGCCTGGCTGAACTGGGCAGAGGACACTTCACCCCCCCCCGTTCCCCAGGGCAAGAGCACGGCAGAAATGGAAACAAGAAGAAAAAAAATAAAACAACTAAAACACAGAATCTAAAGTCGCTACGGGATTGAGGGGAGAAAAGGCAATAAATAAATTCTATGCCTCATGAAAGTCTCTAACCCCAGCTCCCCACACTGTGTGTGCCTCTAGGTGAGGCTTTCCAATCATCCTCAGGTGAGTGTGTGTATATATATATATATATATATATATATATATATATATATATATAGATTGCATTGAAGTACAAAATAAGTGACAGACTTACAGTTTAAACAGCTCCTCAATGCCTAATCTAGAAATGTACTTTCTTGCATCATTTGGTATATTTATTCATTTGATTTTAATAAACCTTGAGTTACAGGAAAAAGTGGGTATGGCTTTCAAATAAATAGTTTGGCAGCAAGGGGATAGAACTGCTGACTAATTTAAATAACCACTCTATTGACTGATCAACAAAACACAAACTATCAACCTGCAAATAGGGGAAGGCATATTACACTGTATTTCAAAATTATTTGATTCAATTGAATTTATGAATTAATAACTGAATTAATAACATGCTCTCATTTGGAAACTGGGGGAAAATGCAGGGTTAGAACACTGCTTTATTGTATTTTTTCCCATTCACCAAATGCTTAAAATGAACTATGCCTGAGGCAGTCTATTCTCAGTTTATGGCAAACCGTGATCTATATGTCAAGCCAGTTTATTGGCATTAGCTTTAACATCAGAGCACACGGAGCCAAGCAGGCAGAGTGCATTTTATTGACTGGTTTACGCTGTGTTGACAGATAATACCATCGGAAGTTAAGGCTAAAATACAAATTCAATGGACGATTACTGGGAGGTCGACCACAATGATCAATATATCAATACAACATGTTTATTGCATCCTTCGCCTTCGTTTCACTCGTTCAGCGACCATTGCCAGTCAATAAATATTAAAAAAGTCTACAACATCTTACGTACAAGATTTTGTATTCTTTGCTGCAAAAGGAGTACTAAGCTAGAATCTCATTACTGGTGAGGCCTGGATTTAATCCACATCTTCCCTAATGGTCTCCTTATTGTTTGAAAGTTTATATATACAATACAGTGAGCTACAAACAATTGCAAATTAGCATTTTTACTGGTGGCGTTGCAAAGTAATGCCAGTTGCATGGGTGTCATGCATAATAAATTGGCATACTGGACATGCCTGCAAATTGTGTGTGTTCTGAGCATGGGATACAGGTCAAAATTTAGGATGAGGATGAAGAAGAAGAAGAAGATGGCCCTCTAATAAAAAGCTGTGTTTATATTACAAAAAGCAACATAGTGCTGGGTGGCTCATCCGGGTAAGGCACTGGTGCAGTGTATAAATGAGATCCACTGCCTGGTAATCTGGACCGCACCAGCACCAACTGTAACTGGCAGTCACCCGGGGCAAAGCACCAGTTAACAAACATGGTCACCAAATGACCATGACCAAATACTCACATAAGGGCAGTGTTATTAATTGTCAGTTGAATCCAGCCCAGAGATTCAAAGCAATATCAGCCCCTGTCAAAGGGTGTACCCCTACAGTCACAGTAATGCATGCACGTGTGTTCGATGTGTGGTCAGAGGGAGTACATGAGGTAATTTCAAAGCCTTTATACAACTCTATCCTGAGGGGAATAGGTTTACACCAAACGCCACTGCCTATTCATCTGTCCCCTTTGGCCAAACATCAATGCTGGGTGAATATGTTAACTTCTATTTCAGTTTACTTTTAATGATAGTGCACGTCAAGTACAAGTAGTAAAAAGGTGATTATTCCCAATGAGCAAGCCTCCTTCTGTGTGTGCCTTTGAATGATGATAAACAGTTCTATTCCCCAATGGAGTGACCTTGATCTCATTACTAGTTCAAAATGGCTTCTTGAAAAAAGTACAATTGTAATCTTTATTTTAAAAACTGACTTTTTTTATGCCTTCTGGGCTAGATTCCAAACAGCAATGTGCTCTGCGCTGAAAAAAGGATGTTCTAAAAAAAAAAATCTACATTCTAAATTCTTGCACAAAATGCACATTTGGAGTTACTGAAATTACTGGGGGAAAAAAAGGTATTTGGCAAGAATCAAAAGAATATAATGCTTGCTCAAATTTAGTTAATTGGAGTTAAAGGCCAAAGTAAACTGCAGTTTAATTTAACGGAAGAACCTCATTTGTACGTCCTGCCTAAGATGATGGAAGAGGAGTAGCAACCAAGATGCAAGCTGCAGAAATTCTGGAGCAAGTGTGAACATCTCCATTCCTGCAGGGCCGGTGCATTTGTGCTGCTTTTGGTTCAAAGCAATTACCCCCCCCCCCCCACCCAACACAACTGCCCAGTGAGGTTCACATTAGGCCACAGTAAGGCATTTTATACACTGACAGGAGAACAGCTCTGGACTGTGCGTCACAGGCCCATCCATAAATGTAGCTGAAATGGCAGATTGCATAACTGATTTGACTAATTAAATAATTAAGAGCAGATTGCATGAAATCCAGAAATGCATTCGTTCCTTCTTGCTCACATCTGGGCTTTTTCAAAAGCCTTTAAAAAGTAGTACCAACAGTAGTCTGACTGGGGAAGAAATATCTCAAGATATGAGCCTTAGATGAACCTGCAGCAGCAAGTGAACTATAGCCAAGAGGCAAATTATGAGCACTGAAAAAAGGCCGCTTTGTGTTCACTTTGGTGTTAATCATTGTTTGTCAAAGAATGAATCGGTCATTCTGCTGAAATTCCACAAAATTATAGTCACCAGCGGGGTTTGTGCAAAACTAACTCATTTTCACTTTGTATCGTCTGCCACAACAGTTTGGCCCTTTGAGAAGTCTGAATGCAATATGTGTGTGTGTGCGTGTGTATGTCTGATGGAGAGAGAGAGAGAAAGAGAGAGTTTTAATGTGCACCACAGATAGTAGAGCACACAAATATTCTGTATTCTGTTATAAAGAAAATATTCCAAGAACCTCAAGAAATAAAGGTCTAAATGGCTTATTGTTTTGAAAAAAAAAAAAGATTAAAAAAATTATATAAAGAGAAAAAGAATCTTTTTATTTTCTCATTTTTTACTACACTCGATACACTGAAGTGTGAATGCAGGAGAGTTTGACCCCGTGTTGAAAACGTGCAATTTTAGGACACCTTTTTTAAAGTTTACTTTCGCTAGCTAAGACATTAAATGGAAGATAATTTAAACGGTGTAACCTAACTGAACAGTGTGCCAGTAGTTCACGCTCCCTCTTCACTTTCTCTGAAAAACTACTCCTGAATGTGCCGTTTTTCAGCATCACAGTAATCACTGAAGAAGCAGAACAGATGTTCGGAAAGAACATTTCTAATCAAACAGTCCAGGTATATTTAAAGTCCTGATTCCCAGCTTCTATTAAAGGGTATTTGAATACATTTTGGTTTATCCATGAAGAAATAACAGCATCAGGACCAGAGTTGTGCCGAAGGAAGTTAAGGAAACTATTATGCCATTATGAAAGAAAACAAAAACAAACAGTCATACACATTATGCCAAAACTTAGGCTTACCAAAATCAACTGTTTGTATAGAGCATCCTCCTGTATGTCATGTTAATCTAACTGTTAGCATAGCCACCGCTCAGATCAGCCAAGTCATTTGGCTTCCCTGGGCAGATGGTCCTTTCAGCACTGACCTTTTCATTGCCCGCCCAAATTCAGTGTGTGGCCCGTTCAGGCGTGCCAAGGCTGGCCACAGCTCCCTGCTGTAATCATTAGGAAACCTCCCTCAACGATAGAAAACTCATTTGAGGTAAACGCGCCAGCTAATAGACATGGTTTCATTCGCCATTGACATGTTTTATATAAGAGCGGGTAGGCAGCTCCTCAGTGCCCCACGGTCCTGACTGGGGGACAGCAGATCTGAAGGAGAAGGTGGCTGGTGGCCAAAGCCGGGCTGTGTTACTGAAGCTCACTTCCTGGTCTTGTTGAGAGACGTTGCTCACTAGCACCACTGTGGTTGGCTCCAGCACAGGTGTTTCAGCCACACGTTTTAATGCAAGTCAATGGCAACAGTACGGTCAAAATACAAAGTCAATACATTTTTCCCACCAGAAAAAGTAGTCACAATAGCTGTTTTATCTGCGTCTGATGCATATGCCCACTTGTTAAATTGTCCTGCTATTTGGACAAGCCGGTAATATTTTGTGGACGAATCAGGGACAGTCTGCGTCACAACCGAGTCACTGTATTACACACTGAGTGGACTTCATCTCCCTCCTGGCTCCAATTTGTGCAACATGGTGGCGCCCATGAACTACACTTCCCAGGCTTCAAAACCCTCTTCACCAAGCCCATGGAGAGTCACTGGGTGACATCACAGTGACTTTCCAACACTTGTGATGTTTTTTGCTTTTCAGTGGTTGCGTTAACACAGGATTCTGTGTTTTTTATGCAGAGAAAAGAGCCAAAATGCAGGAAAAAAAAATACACTGCCTTATATAAACGTAGATATTCCAAGGCCTTTTTTAAGATGACAGTGTGTGATGACCCAGACTTGAACCACAACAAAATAATGACTCCTCTTTCTATGAGCCTATTGTTTTTCGGTGTCTGTCATTTTTGTGTTGTTTATTTCACTAGCTACACTCGTTTTACATGCTAAATGCTGGATACTGTAAACACAGCTAACAAGTCAACTTTACCTATAGCCGTCTAGCTCTTGGGAAACTTTCTGTGAGATCGAGAGCAAGACAGAGCAAATAACTAGCTGCTTAGTCTCAGTCCAACAATAAGTTAATTACGGCAGGTGTTATAGTTATTGTACCTGCTGTAATTAAACTTTGGCTGTTTCTGAAAACTGAAGTCCCTACTTGCACATTTGCACTGAAAATGCAGCTGGCCTAGTAGCCAGACTAGTCAGCCTGTGGATCATACTTTTCTGGTATGAGGAGGTGATACTGTGCACTGGAGGTGGTGTTGGAGGACAGTCCTCCTCCTCGCCAGCCAGCATCAGTGCAATCACAGACTGCGTGCCAGACTGCACTGTGCAGGTGGCCATGGTGCAGTGGCTGTTAGCCTGCTGCTGTTAGCCTGCTGTTGCTCTGGTGAGGGAGCGCTGCTGTGGCTAACGGCTAGCTTAGCCTCGTCCACACTGGTGCTCCCATGACTGTGCTTTAAAAAAGGCACATTTTGAAGACTGGCTGTGTCCCTCGTGTCCTATTCTTTTGTTAATTTGTGTTTAGCTAGGCAAGCAAGTTCAGGCTAATTCAATCAAAATGGCCACTCGCTATGTGGCACTGATGTCTTCATTAATTGCTGCTTCGTTTCCATCATCAGGAACCAAAACACAATTTCATTCAACTGTACAATTGTACTGTCATTGGCTAATATTTATTTTAGTTACAGTTTTTATTATTGTTTATTTTTTGCTATTCTTTTTTGTCATGGGTTCCTGGTTGCAGAGCAGGCATCGGGGGAGGGGTACATGCTCATCTCTGCTCTCTCCAAGCGATGGAGGACGTCACAGTGGAGAGACAACTGTACTGTTTGAACTGGACATTTCGAAATGGAGATAAAAATAAAATTTATATGTTGACAAGTTTAAAATGAATATATTTAAAATGAACACTAAAGACAATGCATATGTTAAACAAAAGAATGACACATTTAATATGCACAGCACGTCATGATAGTTGTTATGAACTTATTTTCCCCTCTATTAATATACATGAAATGAACCATGACAACATTGTTCTTTTCTCTGTTTAAGCAATATTACTGTAGAACAGAGCTAGCCAGTCACTGCTTTGCACATCTGCTTGGAAATCCTGTGAGACCTGGGACTGTCATATATAATTTAAATGAGAAAGAAAAAACATTTTGGGGACACTCCTAACATTGAAACACAGACAGCGAAAAACCATTTGAAGTTGGCAGGCAATTCCGTTTGGTAGCTGTGCATTTTTAGAAAGGTTCAAAGGAAAGTTAGATCATTCGGTCATAATAACATAACTGTCATCATTATTATATAACGGCTTCAGAGGCTCATTTTCTGTAATGGAGACAGATCAAAGGATTCATTGACCCACGAAAGGCTAATACGCTAACAAATATTTTTGTCCTGAAAATAACCGGTCCCCACAACTGATCACCAACACCCGAGAACATAAAAAGGCCTAATGACTATAGCGCTGGCAAGACCTTATAAAAAACCATGAACAGAACAGATGACTGCAGACGAAGGAGAAGAAGAAGTGTTTGAGGCTACATTAGGTATCATATTCTCCTCTATTTTAAAATAAGGACAGTTATATAGGTGAGGTGAATGGGGTTGGGATGATGGCTATGAGCTCTGAGAACCCAAAACCCCTTCGGGTTGCCAGCTATTTGTGTGTGTCCCTTGTTAAGCCTCCTCTTCTGTCCTAGTGTAGTGGGTCGGTTTTATCCACCGAGCTTCAGGGCTCTGTCTGTACCTCTACCTGTCTAACTGGCTGTAGGCTGAAAAATGTGAGCTTTAGGAAGAGCTGCATTTTGTTGCTGCTGCTGCTGTTGTTGTCGTTATGGTGTTATCTATTATTGGTGTTATTAAAACCGCCCAGTCAGCCCCCGTCTAGGTTCACCATTTGCCTAAATGGTAGAGTCAGGTATTGGATTCTTATGGATTTTAAGGTATAAGGAGAGCTTCCATTATGTATTCTTATGTTCTGGATAGTCCAGTTATCCAGTTACACAGACTAATTTTTTGGGACAGAAAACAGATCTAAGATTATTCCCATCTATCAATCTGCAGTGACTGGTTTACCTTTTGTATGGTAATGTGGTACTAGACTGAATTTTTGAATTTGTGCAGGGGAGGGGCTGGGATGTAAGGCCAAACCCCCTTCCCAACACAGGACACCAGTCCATCACAGTGTTCACACACACAGGGAGGTGTGTGTCATATGGAGGGTGGGGGGGTTAAAAATTGTGCTGTAAATGTGCAGGGGTGGGGTGGTCTGGGGTGGTGGGGCCAATGTGAGCAATGTGAGCTTTAAATCTATGCTTAACAAGTAAAGGGTTTTTAAACTCATAAATCCCATTCCTCAATCAAGTGTGCCTTGAAGCTTAGAAATTCAAGTCAATTTTTTAAACAATGTCTTAATTTTGGTTACTTTTCTTTTTTACATGCACCATTGCTTGCCCTTTAATAAAAGCCATTTGGTTGAGTCAGAATGAAGGCCATTTGGTCCAATCAGAATTGCTAGGGTGTGGAACCCAGGCACCACGGAAATACATGGAGACTTTCCACTTAAAGGGCCGAATATTTGCCAACATGCTTCATTCAGAGGTTCTGCAAACGTTTACCCAGAATGCTCCTGCTCTCTGGCCGGTACTGAAATGCAGAGGATATGTAGTATTATTTAAAATGATTATAAAAAAAACTGGCTTATAAAAATTCACATTGAATTGCTTCAGGTGTATTCCTCTATTCACGGTGAACTTTTAAAGACCAAGCCTTCATTGTGTTTACCCAGTAGATTGTTTCAAAGCACTTACAATGTGCACACCTTCACAGACAATATTGATACATAATTTTTATTTTTATTTTTAGAAAACATAATTACAATGACAGTTGTCACATATAGCCATGGTTTTGTAACTGCTGACTTAATTGATAGTGATGAGGAACTCCTTAAGAAATTACATTCATAAATCTTGTGCTATGTTTACATTAACTGGCAGCAAAACCTGTTTTTATCTTGATATCTGCTATTATTTGTTGTATTATGATTTGTTTTTGTCAGGTCACGCAGTTAAAAAGCCAGGCTCGTGAGAGGAACTGTCATTCAGCTTGTATAATTGAACTTGCATAGAAAAATGTAACATGTAAATTAAAATGCATCTCCATCTAGTGAAGTGACAAGACTGACAAACTGCTCTACTGTTGAAGCATCAATCATCATGAAAACCTTATGAAGAAAATATTTCTTTCATGAAAACACACGTGAATATTATTTGAGTGACTTCAATGGATCATGAGAAAAATAGGAAACATACTTTTCATGTTTCTAGCTACGTAAGTATACTATATATCAAATAAAATATTTCTCAATTAGCTATACATACAGTTACAGGCTTTAAAACATGTAAATATCTGTAGCAAACTGTACGTGCATTTTTACTATTACATTACATTACATTACAGGCATTTGGCAGATGCTCTTATCCAGAGCGACGTACAACAAAGTGTATAATCAAAACCAGGAACAAGTGTGTTGAAAACCCTAGAGGGAAGTACAGTTCCAAGTGCAGGGAACGACCGCGTAGTTTAACTTGGCCCCTGTAGGTTAATCTGATTAACACAACAATATAATTTACACAACTATAATTATTTTGCCATTTTGAATTTGCACACACCTGTTTGCAGTCTAATATAACAACCCAGGAGAATTATATATTGTTTCGTAGTTCATCGCTGCAAATACTCATGAGTAAAAGCCTGAGAAATATGGAAGGGTGAGAGGCTCCTTTTGAGATTTGATGGAGAAGACTTGTGTCAAAAGCTCTGGCGCAAATAATGAATGTGACAGGTCCCATGAGTCACTGCACACAGGAGCTAATACCGGGATAAACCTGGACAGACAGCAGGGTTGGCTTGGAGTGTCCATAACTCAGGCCTTCCAGAAGACCTATATAATAGCATGACAAAAAAACTCCCGTATGATGACATAAATTATAAACATGCGCCGTGCTACGAGAAGTATGACTGCCGTTAAAAGGATTAAGGGTCCGTGTGTGCCCGGAGTCCACATATTATATTAAATATTCCATTAAGAGACCTCATAGATTACTGCGCTTTGAAATACAGATCACGTTTGAAGCTAAGATCCAGCATTGAGGATCAAGACTTTTTTTGACAAAGATCATTGATTATATCACGAGAGGCCCAGTCTACATATTTAATACTGTACATGGGAAATGGAAAATCGGGTGGGTGGGTGGATGGGTGGGTGGGGGGGGGGGGGGGGGGTATACCATATCTTTTACATTATCGACTTCAAAATTGAACCCGGTGAAATACATGCAAATATGTTGTCCTCTAGAATTTCCACGATGGTTTACAGTATTATCACATTCAGCAGTATAAACATTCACTTTGATTAATTTTTAGATTTAGATACCACTTGATTGATCATATGATACTTTCAGCCAGAACTGAATATGAATGTTTGCAGCACAGTTCAGGAAACAGACATGGACTTTTACTTATATCGAAATAGCATTTTAATATGACAGTAATGCTCAAACCACACACACAGACACATACACGCAAAAAACCACACACACATGCACACACACGCACACATGCACACATACACACACACACGTACGCACACATACACGCACAAAACCACACACACACACGCACACACACATGCTTATTATGAGTGGTGTTTATGAAAGCATGGCTTAGTGATTACTGTCATAGTTAAATTACATTCTTAACTGGATGTTTAACATATCATTTACACATCTTGATTGGATACGTGGAGTCTGCGAGACAAACCCACAAAACCACCCAGAGAAAAGCAGCATTGTTCAGCTGCGACTGTTCACAAAGGCTCATAAGCGAAGATAATGTGGAGAGGAAATTCATCACGCGGAGGAACTAATACAGGAAAAAAAGGTGCAGTCAATATCTACCAACTGATTCATGGAGCAAAATGCTGTATATTACTGACTTGCGGTAAGCAAAGAAAATCTTAGCGGGCTTTCTGTTGCTTATGCAACAGCCTGGAGTTCCAGCGAGTGATGAACATTTTAGTGTAAACACACTGTTTTTTTCAGCCGAAAGATTTATTATCTCTCGGGGAAGAGTTTTCAGAATGTGTTCTGATGTGTATGTCTGTACTAAAGTGACTTCATAAAGCAAAACGAGAAGTGTGAAGAGTATAAAATCCCTGCATTGCAGATAGTCATTTAGAACGTCTGAAGGAGGCAGATATTCTGTCTATCTGTGCCACCAAACACCCCTCTCCATTTAAAGCCTGGTTTCATTTCATTTATAAATAAATAAATAAATAAATAAATACACATTCCAGCATTCTACGAGTAAGGTAGATTTGTATTTACTTTTTCAAGAATCCCCTCATGAAAATCAGACATGAAATTTTCTTTTGTCCACATACAGTGAGCTCCATAATGGGACAAAAGCATATTTTGTTCTGTACTCCACGATTTTAGATTGAGTTTTAGAAATGGGAGGGGGGTGGACATATGCGTAGAAAGTGCAGTAATTTCTCCGTGGTGATTACAGATCTAAAATTGTGGAGTACATAGCCAAATCAAGAAAAAAAAGTCTTTGTACCATACATTTTGGATTTTACGGTCAGTTTACATTCTTGATGCTAATTTTATCTCTTGAATACACCGTAAAAAAAGAACTGAAACAGGAAGCTGAGAGAAAAGCTTTACTGTGATTCAGCACATACAGGAAGCCAGCCACCAAGTGAGAACCTAAAAGACTCTACAATGGCCTATTCTCACAGCCCTGTTTCATTTAATTCATTTCAGAGGTAATGACCGGGTGTGCTGTGACAAGAAGGGCCGATCCACTTTCAATGCCCTTCTTTCATGGCAGTAGACGGGGAAACGTGTCGTTTCACTTCATTATGCTGAATTCTAAGCGTATTTCAGAGAGCGAAGTGTGGACAGAGGGGAGGAAATTACCCAGGTAGACGTTATCCAGAACCATGTGACTCTGCTCAGAGCGCTATCCATCACATACAGCGAGGCCGAGACAGAATAATATACCGCATCAAGGTGGCGGTGTGGTATAGTGGGTAGAGACCTGGCCTCGTAACTCAAAGGTTGGGGGCACTGCTGTTATACACTTAAAGCACGGTGCTTAAAATGTCCGTCCGTATGAATGGATTGTAATCTGGACAGGAGCTGTTTCCCTTCTTCTGCAGGATTTAGTGTGATGCTGGAGCCATATCCAGATTTCCTTTCTCTGATCCACAGCATAATCATTTCCATTATGAGATCAGCAATCCTACTCTAGAATTCTGAACCAAGACCTGTTTACATTTTTTTACTCAGTAAATTGTGCATTTTTCCCTGTTACACAATGGATTCAACTGGATTAAATCAACATTTCTTATTACATTTCAAACAAATGCAACAGGTCCCCCCCCCCCCCAAAAAAAAAGAAAATAAATAAGTAAATAAATAAATGCAGCAATCCCATTAATTTGTCATTCAAAGTTAAGAATGGTGATTCAGTGTGTGTTAACTGGTCAGTTAGAAACAATGGCCTGTAGAGGAGATATTTAATTCAAGGCTGGATTTCCTACTGATAACTCTGCATATGACATTTTGAAACTTAGGAAACGTTCTTATCCAGAGCAGCCTACACAGATTCTATTATTTTTGCACACGCTCAGTTTGTACAGACGGATATTTACCGAAGTGTAAGGGCACTGCAACACTCCAGCTGGGATATCGAACCAGTAGCCTTTGAGTCATAAACCCAGCTCCCTAACCACTGTACCTCACTGCTGCCCTAATGCCATTATACAGCACCGCAAATCCCTCAACAATGATTTGTTGCTCCCAAGCAAAACCCTTGGAAACACTTTGATAGCACAAACAAGCGTACGGTTAAATACAAGTTATGAGCTGTTCGGTTCAGCCACTGCGAATAAAGGACTGCAGCGGACGCTAACCTTAAATCAATGCAAAATGCAGGCCATTAGCGCACTAAGAAGAGCAAGTCCTTCCCTGCGGAGTCAGAGTAGAGATGTTTTTCTCCTCCGAAGAGCGGTTTGTCAATAGCCTGAAAACGCCCTCCCCTTAACATGCTAATTTTTCGCAACAGTGATGCTGGAGCTTTAATTGCTAGCCGCTGACCGTGCAGCGCAACCATTATTTTTAATGTTTTCTTTTAGGATTGTTTATCTTCCACAGAACTTTTCTATAATGAAGCCATTCAGCCGAAGTCCTTGGAGGGCCTTTGTTAACTCACTTATTTTTAGTTTTAATTGTGACGAAAAATTCATAGGTGGTAATGCTCTGTCACCTGATTAGGGATGCACAGGCTGTGCTTTTTTAAAAAACTGAACATTCCATTAGCAAGCTGAGAATGTAGCCACATGTGTGTCTCTCTGTTTCAAAAAAAGCATCTGTAAACTATTCATGAATCACACATCATTCTATTCCACGTTAATGATCACATAATCACATCATACATTCTTTAGCCAATTTCATCCCTTTGTTTCCTATGATATTTCCATGCTAATTTGGGATAACCAATCAAGGGATTGGCCGTCACCGATATTCTGAAGAATTCTGGAGACTAAAACGCTTTCGCAGATGTTACTGTCGGCTGTGAGACTTTGGTCGCAGGAAGTGCTGGCCAAGATTCCAGAATCTGGGGCATTTCGCTGTAAGCACACTATGCCTTCAAGAACTATTTAACCTCATAAACAGCACATAGCACCTTCAGATTCATATATACTTATACCAGTGAATACAAATGAGCATACGGTTGTGTTGTGACTGTAGTAAGTGAAAGTACCATGACATGCCAAGTGACACATCCTATGACTACTTCTGGTTTTTGACACAAGCATTTATTAATGGCTATGTGTGTTTTGGGCCGTATAAAGGCACTAAGTAGTGCTTATGAAGGAGATAAATAGGTCTTATGAAGCTACCATTAATAGTAAGGTAATTCTTCAGTTATGCTTGTGTTTATATGCGTGCTAAATGCTATGTGTGTTAGGTATGTCAATAATCATCATTAAAGCATGATGACATTACAGTGATATCCGTTTCATAATTTAAAACCAGAGGTACACATTATGGCCATACAGAAAGAAGGGGATATAATACCAGACTGTTAGCTTTCAAAGACCATTGAATATTTTACTATGCCATTTTCTTTCTTTTTTTTTGCCATGCACATCCCTGCTGTACAGTACAGACATTGTGAGATTTATTTTAAAAAAATTAAAAAAAAAAAAAGATCATAGATTGCATTTGCCTGAAAGGTCAAAAAGTGACTTAACTATGGAAACTTTATCGATCAGATTAGGACACAGTTCCCTCACAACGCTCAGCAGAATGCATGACGTCATTTCCAATGTGAGGAGCGTAATCACCACTGGTCTATGGGCACTGCATGCACTCTCAGAACAAAGGGTTCCTTAAAAGGCTCCATAGAGGAACGCTACCTTGTTAAAGCCTTCTTTGTTGGGCAAAACGGTTCTACCTGGGAGCTTTCTCACTTTGCACACAAAGAACTAAAAAGGGTTCCCCTACGAGGACAAGCCAGAGCCCTTTTCAGTCTGCGAGTGCATGAGCTGTGTCATTAGGGCTGGAGGAGGGTCTCCAGTCTTCAGAACCAGCCTGTAGAAGTAGCCTGCGAAGGACACAGCACGGATTCAATTACACAAACTACCGAGTGCTACCGTGCTCACAACATTTTTATTTTAATAAAAGGTCTGTAAAGGTCTCAGACATTTACATAATTTGTGGATTTGGTGGGTTTATCCGATATCTGTTGTGTAAGCTTTATAACAGCCCCAAACAGCCTGTTTGTGGAGTGCCAAACTGACCATCAAACAGCATCATAATCACATTAGGAGTATCTTTATCTCCAGTAAAGGGCTGGGCTGGTTCTAATGCAAGGGCTCTGAACTGCTGCAGTTTTACCTGAGGAAATGAAAGCGAGTCGCAGCGATCGCGTGTTGCCGAGCTCCGTTAACTCCGAGGTGTGGCTCTACGTCGCGGAGGGCTCGCGGCCCGACCACAGCGACGCGGCGTCCGCCCCTCCGTACTCCACCCCTCCGTACTCCACCCCACCTCGTCTCATTTCCGCCCGGCGCGGGGGGGGAGAGGGGGGACGGGGGCGACCGAAAAAGATTGAAACAGCCGCTGCCCGCCACATCCGCTAATAGACGCGAGCGAACGGGCTCGGCGCGCTGTGACCCCTAGCAGCGACGCTAACGGGCTCGGCGCGCTGCGACCCCTAGCAGCGACGCTAACGGGCTCGACGCGCTGACCCTTAGCAGCGACGCTAACGGGCTCGACGCGCTGACCCTTAGCAGCGACGCTAACGGGCTCGACGCGCTGACCCTTAGCAGCGACGCTAACGGGCTCGACGCGCTGACCCTTAGCAGCGACCCTAACGAGTTCGGTCCGCGGCGGGAAAGCGGCGGGGCGGCCGGACGGGCCCTCTCTCTCTCCCGCCAAGCCGGCCGGAGCCGAAAAACCGCTCCGCCTAAATGCCAGCCCAGAATAGACCTCTGATCGATCAAGCGGAGCTGTCGCTCTGCGAAATTAAAATTCCCCTCGGACCTGAGAGGAGAGCGCGGCGACGCTCCCGGCTCTCTCGCCGTTACCGCGGTTACGTGGTGTTCCAGCGCGCTCCGGTTCGGGGCGGCTGGGTTTTTTTTATCAGGCGCGTACGCTGAGGAGAGCCACTTAGGAAAGGCACAGCACTGTGAGAGCAACTGCCATGTTTACAGCTCTTTAATCTGTGTGGGATAATGCGTTTCATAAGTGCGTGTGTTCTTTGTGGGTGGGGCTGGATACATACATTAAAGGAAATTGCCACGTACTGATGGTATCACAATGAAAATGACATCCCCCCCCCCCCCCCCCCCCCCCCCCCCCCACTGTGCTATACTGCAGCTTCGGAACAAACTCTTCCCTGACATCTGCTGAGGAGCCGTGTGAATTATCAGAGTCCTGCTGGACCTGGTGCTTAAAATTGAGGGATTGAGGCAATGGGCAAAATGACTGGCACATCCATCCACGGGGGGACATGTCTGCTGCTGACATCTGACTGAGATATCAGGCTGAGTGAGAGGGACAGGAGCCTGCCTGCGCCCTCAGAGCTGGTCATTAGGACATGGTCGCTGACACCCTTATCAAGGACAACTTGCATTCCGTTGGCTGGAATGGTGACCATTTATAAGTAATCTGGACACTGGCTAAATACACGTATCTATCATACACAATTTCAGTCCAGGATCGCAAAGCCTAGTGTATTTCATTTTTGACATTTATCTGACAGTTTTTTTCCGGAGACACCCGCACGACTTACATTGTTTTATATACAATCCGTTCATATAGCTGGACATAATGACACTTGCTGGAGAATTTCAGGTTAAGTGCCTTGCTCAAGTGTACAACAACAGGGCTGTAGTGGGAGATTAATCCTACAGCCATGGTGGTACGAGGTCACATGGGATGGCTTTTTAGCACTGGTTTTACTCACTACTGAGTCCTTCTCATGCCCAAATGCGACATAGACCCGTTTGAGTTAAACAGAAAAGTATGTCCATTTTGCAAAATACGTAGGTATATTGCAAAATATGTTTTTCATGAAATGTGCACACTTCTGTAAAATCTGTACACAGAGTCTTAATTCAACTCCAACAGTGATAATATTTGGTCCCACTCTGGAATATGGGACCAAATATCTGTTAAGAGTTGAATTAACACTGTTTGAGTTGAATTAACACTGGACATTTTACAGTGTACATGTTACCCTTGACTTATAGAAATGCCCAGATGTCTTCTGCAATATCTAGTTTTCAAGATAAACAAGCGCAGAACCAAAGAAGCTCAAACAGCCCAATGAGCTTTTAAAATGCAGAAGAATTCAAGGCTAATGCCGATGAACGATTTAATGCCAGAACATTCAGAAATGTATAGGTAAAATGCAATGCGTATAAAAACCGACACTTCTGTTTAACCCAAATGAGTCTATGTTACACTTGGGTACTTGCACTGTCTTTGAACTCTTACTTTTCTAAAGCGATTTAGTTTTCAATGACCAGGTGTTCAGTTTAAGTATTTAGAAACCGATTTCATCTGTAAGTCTATTATTTAATTAAAAAGGGTACATTCAAAAGGAATAATTTTCCCCAGCACATTACAAAAACTGAAAGCATTAGTTGTCTGAGAACTGAGCCGACTGATTAAAAGTCCCTAAATGGACGTGGAATAGCCTTTCTTTATAACACTAATATCTATTCCTGACATAATGTACAATTAAGAGGGTAAATCGACCCTCATTAGACATTAAATGTGTCTAGTTAAAAACAATTGGATTTAACACTTCAGGAACTGCAGCTATGGTTGGAATGAAAGCCAGAGCAATCAGGGAGGCCCCCAGGGAGAATTTGGGAAGCCCTGTCCTGGAAAGATTCTCCGTGTTTCAGAATCAGATATTAATTCATGGCTACCCAAAGAGAGCAGAACAAACAATTTCAGCTGTCGAATGTTTGCACAGGTTCCGAGCGACCTTTATCCAGGTAATGCATTTGGACACTGGAATATATTGCACTGCTGTGCTTGTAAGGTGGTTAGCGCTTTGACTGTGTAAATATTTCAGATGAATTCGCTGTTATACAGCGCAAGTGTTGTTTCAGCTAGCTTTCATCTTGCATCTGAGTGAGTGCACACTTTCTCAGACAGTAATTCATCAGTGTTTAATGTGTGAGTCTGCATATGCAAGGCTCACATCAGATTACCATAGAAACCTGCAACCAAAGCCTCTTTTAGATTTACATGTAGATGGAAGGGCTGGTGCTGTTTGTAACTGCACATTGGGCAGCCTGTCTTGTATACAGTTTAGGTCCTCCCACTCTATTCCCTCATCACACACCAGCCAATCACTAGTTTTTTTTTGCTGATAGATCATTATGGAATTAACTAGCAAACAGTAATGAAGCTAGATATATTGCTGGCTATGCTGTCAGGACAAGTAACTGTGTAATGACAGCTTATAACCTGCTTTGGTAATAACCAGTATGTCCAGGGTCTGAACTCCCATTAAGGATATGTGCCTGGAATGGAAATGTTTGCGGTCGTAAAGCTTCTGTTTCAACTGGCACGTACCGTGTTACAAAATGCTCACATAACAGCGTACACAATAAATGATTAAATCAGACCTCTCACTGAACCCTAAATATGGTCCGGTTTTTACTGCTACAACCTGGATTCAAACCTACGCACCCCACAAACTGCTTAATTGTAGAAAGATGACTTCTGTGGGAAAGAGCTCACCACTATCATCAGGAAGAGTGTAATAAACAGGGATACAAGGGCTGGATTTTCACCACGGCCCTCGACTTTCAAACAAACAGCAAGTCATTTATGGGAATATACTATATGTCTATAGGTACGTATTTATGTTTATATAGAACTTGAGCAGGCAACTCACCATCACATTGTCCCTAAGTTGGGGACAATAGTCTCTAATGGTCTTTAAAAATAGTCATTTTTTAAATGATTATTGCTGTTTATTATCACTATTATTTGTTAACAATGCCCCCAAGTCCGCTCCAATTACTGAGGGTCCAAGCACCCAACAATTATTATTATTATTGAACAATTAGTATTGTTCATATAGTTGTTGTTGCTACTGTTGGTGTTGTTTTATGTTAAGAATATCCTTGACAGTACTGCTATGTGGTCATGCCAATAAAGCTTATATGAATTTAATTGAAATGAATAGAGTTCCTACCCCTTTTAATCAACATGCTGCTTTTTTAACATCAGAATCAATGAACTGTCCATTTTTGAGGTTTTCAGAATAAGCGTTATGATTTACCCGTTGAGTTCTAATGCTGTGCACACGGCAGGGACTGCGAGGGAAATGAAAAGCACAGTTTGTGGAGCCAAGCTGCACGTGTGGAGGGGAGAGGGGCGGTTTTGGCTGGAGCTGTGCCTCGGGCACGTTGGTACGCGCCGCTATAACCGCCATCAACGTCTCATTTAAGTGTTTCAATTTTAGTGGAACACTTAGGGTAATAAATTCTGTCACAAAAAGAACAAATCGAGGGCAAGCCATCCATCACACGGGACGTCCAGGAGGGCGCGAGCACAATCGGGCAACGTTCAAGCGTTGAAAGATGTCAACGAGCACCTCTGCTTTCTGCACCGGCCCGCAGATAAAAGAGCCCAGATCGCGTCGCTCACACACACGGTAAACGCCCGACAGCTCGCCAGCCCGAACACTGAGTATTCTGAACGCATTATATGTTACGGCTTGAGACGGCGTTACGAACCCCGTAAACCCCGGCAACTATTTACCGCATTAGCGCGGAAGGAAAATGTTTGATTCATGACATGAATGTAATAACATTTTCCATGACTAGTTTCCAATGCTCTTCATATCAAATGCAAAGTAGATTTGCGTTTCCAGAATAAATATTCGGATGTGAACTGCATAATATTAGGAGGGCAATTTCAGCGCTTTCTGAAACTGAAAGAGGATCCATGAAAAAGAATGATTTTTTTTAAAAACTAAATGTGATTTGTTTTCCCGAATAATTAATGAAGATAAACCTTCTTCTTGCATTAGCTTATTCACCATATCAAGTGAATTGTTTATTACCCAAAGCCTCTTTAATATTCCACTGCGCGTTCTGTATGTATTTTGCTTTTGCCAACATTATTTCTACTTTGGGAGTTGGCTAATTGTAACATGGCAGACTCTTTAGATGCAAATAAATAAATTCCTACTGATGTTCAATTTCATGAACAGATTGCCTTTTCACACAATTAACTGTTTACTTGTTACTGGTACTCACTAAATTACTCATTAAATGCATTATGTAAATACCATTAAATACCTATAATGCCACAATCAATTTGTGTATCAAAGTACACAATAATTCAAGGAAATCATGGTAAAATTTATGTGAAGACACATTAAATAAGTGGAATAGTAATGAACTTTAATCAATTAAACTGTCAACGGCAAAAATAATTAAATAAATAATAAAGAAATAAATAAACTGGGAAAGTATCATTCTGCACTTTTTATTAAAGACTGTGAAAAATGATTGCTTCTGACCTCGTAAATGACCTGTGCAGTAAGTAGAATACAAAATAGAGTATTTAATAACGGGAAAAGTCAATGCGTTTATGAAACAATACTCCAACAAAATCTTAATGAAGGAAATACTTCATTCAAAAACAACATCGGCATCATCATCATCATCATCGTCGTCAGAAACAAAACAGAACAATCTATTTCTGTTGGTTTTGTTGATGTTGAAAACTTATTTTAATTACAGCAACCTTTTTGATCCCCACCATTCTCTCTCAAATGGGTTTTCTTTGGTTTTCACAAAACTGTAATTTTAAAAGTCAAAATTTCTCCAAGTGTAAAATTGTCACACAGCTCATACAGTACGATGACAGAATAGGACTTCATACATTCAATGGAAGACAAGCTAATAAGAACAGCCATGCATCTTCTGGCCTTTTATCTGCTGAACTTTCATCATAAAACCTTGAGTCTTGGGGCTACGGAGTCATATTAAATCTCTAGTATGCAGGGTTTTATCAAAAGACACTGCAGAGTACCATGTAGTATCACCTTTCCCTAATGACCTGCCCAGCTACCTGTCATCCTGGTGTGGGCTGAAGAACCAAGTACCATGGCCAAGTGTGGAAAAGACTTGTTTGGGCTGAACTAAAAAGTATTGGTTTCACAATATGCCTGGAAAATACCTGCTCTCTCGTACCCATTACACTTAACAAGTGTACTTAAATGGCTAAATGTCATGCAGTTTCGCTAAACAAAGCATGGCACTTTTGAAGTGCAAACTGTTTCATTTTAGCATCACATTTTCCTAAATTTGCACAACAAAGTGTGGACAAAAAAAATTAGAATCGCTTTGCATATTGTGAAAGCAACACCCATTTCTTATTGGCCCAAATGGATCAAAGTCACATGTGATTGATTTAGACTAGCACCTCCACAGGGTGACGCAATATTAATCATATTGCCACCCAAGGATGCAGGGTTTGCCCTGGTACTGCCCCCCTGTACGAGAGCTGGGTGACTGTGGTCTGCCCCCCCTCCCCCTGCAGGGGTCCCAGCTCAGGCTGCAGGCTGGCTGTATGAATGGGCATAAATCTCAGATCTACCAGCTGTGTGTCTGTACATACAGGGCCCAAGGCCATATCATCACCAACATTACACAGACCAGATCTACAGACTGTGCATCTATACATACAGGGCCCAAGACCATATCATCACCAATATTACACAGATCAGATCCAGTGGCGTAGCCAGAAATGAAATTGCAGGTGGGCCTGAATAAAAGTGGGTGGGCCACACAATTCATTCCATAAATAGCTCAATAGCTGATTCAGATCTACTGCCTGTGCGTTTGCACATACCCGCACAAGGTCCCAGGGCCATGTCATCACCAACATTACGCAGATCAGTTCTACCGACTGTGTGTCTGTACATACAGACCCCAAGGCCATATCATCACCAACATTACACAGATCAGATCTGTGCGTCTGTACATACAGGGCCCAAGGCCATATCATCACCAACATTACACAGATCAGATCTGTGCGTCTGTACATACAGGGCCCAAGGCCATATCATCACCAACATTACGCAGATCCAATCTACTGACTGTGCGTCTGTACATACAGACCCCAAGGCCATATCATCACCAACATTACACAGATCCGATCTGTGTGTCTGTGCATACAGGGCCCAAGGCCATATCATCACCAACATTACACAGATCAGATCTACAGCCGGTGTGTCTGTGCATACAGGGCCCAAGGCCATATCATCACCAACATTACACAGACCAGATCCACAGCCTGTGCATCTGTACATACAGGGCCCAAGGCCATATCATCACCAGTATTACGCAGAGCTCTGACGGTCACTTCATTACCGCTCTTCCAGAACGAGCGGTCGAAGGCCTCGTTTGGCCCTCGGTAACGAGCAGAAGGCCTCGTTTGGCCCTCGGTAACGAGCAGAAGGCTTTGCGCAGACCAGTGCGATCACTCAGCCGCACGGTCCCATCCTGCCGCCCGCGTTTAAAAATGCATAACCGCTCAAAGGCTTTCCGGTTAAATTTAAACTACGGAGCCGAAACTCTTTGTAAAGATACATATTAACATCTGTTTGCTTGTAAGGACAAGCGGTATTCTTGGGGGGAAAAACGCCTTTTTGGTTTGAAGTAATATGGAATGTTATGAACTTGTTATTCGGTATAATAAAATGTAATACAATGCAATACAATATCTCCAAGTTCATGTGTATCATTTTTTAAATGTGGCTACACTGTGGCTAAATCATTTCACATGCGCTTTTTCAAATGATAAACAGATAAAATATGTAAACAAAAAATGATACAATTATATGTATAATACAATATTAGTATATACATCTGGATTAAATATTAAATACATACATTGATTAGACAGTTTTCAGATGTAATTCAGCATAAGCATCACACGCATCTCCTGGAATAATAAAAAAAAACATTGTGGCTAAAATGTAATTGCGTACTGTTATTGATTTTGAATAATAATGTGTGTCTGAACTAAACCAAAAATTGATATGGCTGTGCAGCGTTCATATTACCCAGGAGGTTAGGCCCCTGCTGGCTCCCGATTGGGTTTCTCAGGATTCTATTGCCCCGGAAATGATAGGAGGATTAGTACACAGCAAATCTACTGCGCTTCCACAGTGTGTGCGTTCCTAGTTCGTGTTATTCACCACCGTGACCCACACAGACTCTAAAATGTGACCTTCTGCGTGTTAAAGGAACTCTCACGATACTATCAGTTAGAACAAGTGCCCAGACTAAAGCATTTGCTTTCGCATAAATTCTACATATATGCTTATTTAATTTAATCACATAATTTTTTATATCAAATGATAGTTGTGATAATGCTGTGGCAAGTTTTCAGACAGTAAACATGGTCACACAAAATGTGAATTAATATGTGTGCTTAAATGCAAGCATGTGTGCCTTGTATATTAAAGAAAGAACACAGAAATATAACTACCGTGTAAGTAGATCGAGGCTAGAGGGCAAATGCTAATTACATAAAGCATTAGGTGTTTGGTTTGGGGTTAAACATCAGGGATTTGTGATTGTGGTTAAAACTAAGGCTGCACATAATTGAATAAGTGTTACGTAACACTAAACCGTTTTCTTTCACACTAATTACTCTGTTTTTTCTTATGTGTACATGGTTCTACTTCTGTAGTTACATCGCCACAACATTTTACTGCATATGCTGAGAGAAAATTACGTTGTTAGCACAAAGGTCACACTAATGGCTTTAATATGGCTGTAATATTCTTGTATAAGCCAAAAGCAATGGAAATTATTTTACCACCTTATTTTCACCAATACTGGACATTCTGACAGCTCAAAAAAAATAAAAATAATAATAATAATTCATGAGTAGGCCTACAGAAATTCATTAAACACACACATAGGGGCAGGTGCAGTATATATGTTTCTATATCCACTTATCCAGAAGCCATGTGCGATTGTTTTGTCTCAGTTGAGAAAATGTCATAAAAGCTTTTGTCATTGTGGGTCCTTGTCCTTGCTGTACTTTCAGAGATAGCATGAAATGCATATTTTAAGGTGATGTCTAAACACAGTCATGTGTTCAAGCACAGAGATAAAAAAGACCACGTGTCTGGGTTTCTCAGTGCTGATTTTTAATGACTGGGGTGAGACGTGTTTCTAAAGCAGAGATTCTCAGGTCCTGGAGACCCTTTGTTGGCTCGTTTTTGTTACAGCCAATTAATCAACGCTTGTTTGATTAATCAACCATAGTACTTCCTTTTTTTGTGAAAAAAGTATTTTTATTTTCGGAAAATTAAGGCATACATTACAGAGAAAATCTATAATGGGAGAGCATGTCTGTGACCCCCCCCCCCCCCCCCAAAAAAAAGGGATGGGGAGGGGGGATGGACAAACCCGACCCAGCCACCCTTGAGTGGTGTACAATAGAATGATAATACAACTAATTGCATACAGTAGACAGTATAGAGTGATGTGTGTATGTATGTTTACATGAACAAAGGTGCATTAGAAAACAGCCTCACTCAGTAGGTTGTACCAATGATTTGCACCAATGATAGCCTTCTGCCCAAGCCTCAGTCATACTTCCATTAGCTCCATGGATGCGACCTGTTTATGAATCCATGGGAATTACATATAGAGATATGTGAGGATCCACTGTTGTCAGCACACATAATGTGGAGGAATCCACATATTTACAAGCATCCTCTAGCTGCTGTGAGACCTGATAGTCTTTTCTGTTGATGTGATAAACTGAGATTAGAATGATCGCTGAGGAAGGATAGTGGTGGTGAGAGTTCAATATCTGGGTGCATGACCGTACTTCTTAAGCTTATTAACACAAATACACAGGCAGTGGCCACTTTATAAGGTACACCTGCTTGTTAACGCAAATAACCTGCTCCTCCAAACAGCGAAGCATGTGGCTGCAACTCAATATACAACCCACACATACATGATTAAGAGGTTCAGCCGTTTGACCAAACACTAGAATGGGCAAGGCATATGATCTAAGCGACTTTGACCATGTTAACATCCAGTGAGCGGCAGTTCTGTGGGTGAAAATACCAGATACCAGATCTCAATCCAATAGAGCACCTTTGAGATGAGGTGGAATGGGAGATTCACAGCATGAATGTGTAGAAAGTTGTGCATGAAAGTTGTAACCTCTTTCCAACCATTTTATATACGCCACATCACAGAAAATTAAAGTCTTATTCAATCCGATCGATTACAGAAAATTCATTATTAATCTGATCTGACCAAAAAGTCATGGGATGTAAATATGGGACATTTATTGTTGATTATACGCATAGCTGTTTCTGAGACTTAATATGGTCTTAAGAGGGTAAATCATACTTCAGTGAGTGTCTACTTAAAAACAACTGACAGTGTTTTTACAATCCAGTGAAAACTGAAAATACAGTTGCAACAAAATCTAGTACACACAGGTTTGACTCCAGAAAGTCCAGGACTACGCTTGAGCTCCTCTATTCCACAGCAGTTAACTGGTCAGCTACCAGAGGCCAGATAATGAACATGGTGATCAGGTCCTCTGGGCTACTTCTCTACCCAGGTTGCACAGAAGCAGTAACTAAGTTACAAATTCAAACCACACTTGGTGTAAGAAATGATGATATGTCTGTTTTATTGGACATAAAATGAAATGTTTTATTGTGCAAAAAAGGTTTTTTTTAAAATCTCAGATAGATAACAGGGAAGATGGGATATAAATTGGCAGCATATAATCCCCGTTGTACATTTTAAAATGTGATGTTAATGATTAGGTAAATATTCTGAATATTCTCAATATTATTAAGAACTATATTTCAAGTACATTCATTTTTACAACATAAAATCAGTTGGGAAGACTGCCAGGTGTTGTTACATTGATGCCCTTAATGTTGAGGGCTGGTGGAATATGGACAATCTTGCTGTGATTTCTAAAGATACCTATTTTACTGGATATGGTGTTGAAGCTGTGGCCTTTCCCATCATACTGGCTGTTGCGTTTTAAAAATCTGTTCGCCTCCCATTTTGAATCATAGTGGCATGTCTATCCCTTGCCTGCAGCGTCCTCTGACAGGCCTGGAGTGCGCTCCCTACGACGGTATTTCATCCGACTGCAATGCATCTGCAGAGCAGTGCGGCACCTGCACCGGGGCTACGCACACGGCACCGCTAGCGTGAGCACATTAGCACCGGTTACTGCCCGGAATAACCTGTCTAAAGAAACCCTCCCTCTCTGGACGGTGCTATATCCAAGTACGAGTTGCCCTGGGCAACCCCACAGCTCACAGTTTAATTACTGTACCAGGAAGAAGGCTGTTGTTTTTTATGATGCAACAATTTGTCTAGGAGCCAGATAGGCCAACAACAGGCTACCCTTAATTTAAACTGGGAATTTCCAAAGGGGATTTAAATATAAAATTCAGCTTTTAGTAAAGTGTTTGACAAGAACAACAAGCCCATAATTCTGATAAATGAGTTATGATCCTTAAAAAAACAGATGCCGTATGTGTGTGTGTTTAATTTATTTATTCATTCATCTAATTTAATGGACGTTCCTTAATTGTACACTACACTATGAGTAGCCAATACCATTAGTTTAATCACATATTTTCTATTTTTTATATTATTAATAGACCATTTGTTAAAATAATTTGGTTGCAGTAGATATAATTTTCTAAGATCTAGCATCTGCAGTATTTTGTATTTTTTTCACTGTAATTTAAATTTGTGATATTTCCATATAGTTAGAAATACTGCATGAGCAACATCTAAATTTCTATGGCAAAGTTTTTTTACGGTCATTATTTTTTTTATTGAAACCAAACTTATTTTATATATTCGACTGTGAACACACCATCGACATAAATGCAAGACCACACTTCAGGGGGAAACAGCAAAATAGATCTTTACAGCAATTCTCGCTCAAGTTGAGACGGGCTGATTAAATATTAATTCCGTGTTAAAAAAAATACAAAGGCCCAAGAAATCTCTCTATCTTTCCTCGAGATTCGGCCGAGCTCCTCCCCCTGGTGGCGCCTCAACTGATCAAATGCTTCAACTTGAATCGCTTCACAGAATATCACTTTTGTATAACAGGGTAACTTACAAGGAGTCAGACAACGGCGTATTTCATAACAAACCTGGACAAACGGGGTAAATATTTTATAATAATTAAGCCTGTGTCTTTCTGCGCTAACGGCAATGGGGAACGGATTCGGCACTCGTCCCTTCAGGAACGCAGCACTTTGGCTCTTGGTTCTGATCTTTGCTTCTGCCCTTCCCGGTGCAAACGCGGGGATAACGTGCAGATCGTGCCAGCCCGCGGTGGCTAAACCGCTTCCTCGGGAATTAGTAGGGGCTTATAAAATGGATACGGGAGAATCTGCAACAGGATCCGAAGAGGAACTTGGTATGAGACATGGAAACGGGGCAGCTGTAAATTATCCTAAAACTGACGGGACTCACCATCTAGACTGTGCATCACAGTCCCTCGATTGTGTTTCAGACCAAAACCAAGGGGATACAAGTCATCATTTATCTCGGAAACTGAAACCTGGTCATTTGAGTCAGACCTTCAGCCGAGGGCAGTCTGGCGCGATAGAAGTGCAGCTACGCGACTGGGAACTTTCAAAAATCTCAGATCTCAAAAAGAAACAAGGTGGCTTAACCGCAAAGACAGTTATCAGTCCAGTCATTCGTGATAAAACGATTCGCGATAACAGCTCCAGTAGTCTAAGAAGCAGTCGGAAACTTAGAAAAGAAACTAAGCCCACTTCCAAGCAAATCGGGGGTTCGCGGACTTGGGGCAGCCGGCGAGAGCGCAGCACCTCGTTGGCTGGGCGCAGATTCACTCGGTCTGCTTTCCGGGGCAGCAGTGAGGAGAGTCGGACAACCCATTCCCGACCGGACGAGCTGAAGCTGACCAGCTCCACATTCGCTTTGACAGGGGATTCTGCGCACAACCAAGCCATGGTGCACTGGTCTGGACAAAATAGCAGCGTAAGTGAAAACGTACCCATGAATGCAACAAAGATTTATGAACGCGTAGCTCGCATGTACCCAGACGCTGTGTAATGCCACCGCGATTAACTGTGGTTGTAATATATTTTAACTTAATTTTAGTCCTCAAGTTAGTAGAATGGATAGAGTACGCTTTATTGCCTCTGTCTTCGACCGGGTTCGGCCACAGTAACACACTGAGTTTAGATCCACTGGGGTTCTCATTAATAATTCAGTGTCGTATAGTTGCAGAATTGGGCGTAAGCATACTTTTGCCAGTTGGGCGGCGGCATACTTTTGCCTCCAAATTCTGCCGCAGTTAGTCCTTTATCTGATTCGGACAGGTTCACTAATGGTGTTTCCTAACAACAGGTAAGCAGATTGAACTGCAGCAAATACAGCAGTCTCAATGACCTCATCTTCTCCTCAGTGTCCCACGTGCTAAGGGAAACAGGTCTTCAATGTCAGTAATAGACAGAAACAATCTAGTGGTTCATTTTTACTGTTAAGGGCTCTCTCTCTCTCTCTCTCTCTCTCTCTCTCTCCCTCTCTCTCTCTCTCTCTTTCTCTCTCTCTCTTTCTCACTCTCTCTCTCTCACTCTGTGTGTGCTTAATGTACACACTCCACATGTGTACATTAAGCAGGTAAGCCATAATCACAGTATTTGTTGTCTGTGTCTTTTGTATCTATTCCTTATAATGTGTACCAACTCATATAATATTTCATATCATATGAAAACAAGGATTTTTGTACTCACATCACAGCTACCTGAAGAGCCCTAACAGACCTTACTGTCAGCACATCCGTTATTTTGCCATTCTTCTGATGCCCAAGGTTCTCCGCTCTGATGGTTTTCTTCAGACCGGACCCTTCGGGTACTTTGTTTCCTCTGCTCTGTTAGAAATGGTGATTTTACACTTTGTAGAGAACGTGAGACATGAAACACCATTCGCCGTTTCTACGACTGTTGTCGTCCGTAGGCACCATGGAAATAGATCCCAAGTACCACTGTAAAATACAGTTTCCAGGTCCCACACAGCTGGGTTTGTACTGCAAAGCTGAATATCACACCTCTTACTGTTAAAGTGCACTACAGGTGCTCACCTAATTAGACAAAAGCAGCAGTAATTGATTTCACTGCAGCTGTGGAACTAAAAAAAAAGAAAAGAAATAAAATAAATAAAAGTCCTTTTAACAGCCTCTGGCTTGTTCTGGGTGTGACTTTTATACAGTATAACTGATGCAGGATCAGCCCACTTCTCTTGTGTCAAAATCACTGAAGATCAGCTGATCAGCCCATCTTCTCTTGTGTCAAAATCACTGAAGATCAGCTGATCAGCCCATCTTCTCTTGTGTCAAAATCACTGAAGATCAGCTGATCAGCCCATCTTCTCTTGTGTCAAAATCACTGAAGATCAGCTGATCAGCCCATCTTCTCTTGTGTCAAAATCACTGAAGATCAGCTGATCAGCCCATCTTCTCTTGTGCCAGAACCACTGAAGGCATCATAATGCTGCAGTGATTGACATATGTGTGAAAAAGATGGCTAATGATGGGAAAAAACACGGTTTTCTGTTTCGTCTCAGTTGTGAAAATATGGACAAAGCTCATTTTCACATTTTCAGAGAAAATGGATATGATGAGTATTCTGAATGATAAACTCTTTAAAAATAAGTCATAGAAACGTGGTACGGTGAAGCAGCCAATGAATTAAAATAAACGGCTATGAGTTAAAATGATTATGTCTTGAGGTGCTGCAATCCAAGACATTTCCTGGGAAAAGACAGGCGACCAATGGGAAATAATCTTTGGTTGTTTTTATCGTGAGCGCATTATTTCTTGTCATCATTTTATTAACTAAGTGATTAATAGAGTGATGCACTATCTAACTTAATCACATAAAATTTGCATTGTAAAGCATTATTGAAATGCAGGTGAATCGTGATGGGGATAGCTGGGGAGCTGGGTGAAGTCTGATAGAGCTCAGGCAGTGATGTTGGCTGCTATTTCCTCTTCCTGTAGGAGTGAGGTAGAGTGCTGTTTTACATCTCTTTTAGTGAGTATGGTAGCAGGTTAGTTTTGCGGAGCAGAAGAGCCTGTCAGGTGATAATCACATCGCGTAACACAGCGACAGGCACGCCCTGGACGCTGTAGCCTTTCTGTTGTGTATTCCCGGCTGAATCACATCTGTGCCTCATGACACACGTGCATGGGTGCTCCAGCGTAAACACAACACTGCTTACTGTGCGGGACCATGTTGAAATGTAACACTGCTTTCTGTGAGGGACAATGTTGAAACACAACACTGCTTTCTGTGAGGGACAATGTTGAAACACAACACTGCTTTCTGTGAGGGACCATGTTGAAACACAACACTGCTTTCTGTGAGGGACAATGTTGAAACGCAACACCGCTTTCTGTGAGGGACAATGTTGTACATACTGGGACTGTCAAATTATATATGTCAAAACATCAAAATGAGCATTTAGAAGAAATCTCTGTCTGTCTGTCTGTCTGTCTGTCTGTCTTTTTGTCTTTCGGTACCAGAAAGCTCAAACCATTCTAATAGTCATGTGTATTAATAAGAATAAAGACTTACACTTTACTATTTTTCTTACTTTGTTAAATGCTTTAACGATAAATAATACCAAGAATACCAAACATAACTTTATGATAGCACATCATTAATATGTATTCTGTTCTTTTTGCTAACATTATTTTGCATAGTCACAATTTACATTACCTACATTTGCATACCCACATCCTAATGCACCACAATGTGCATCGGAACGGCAGCAAATGAACCAAATGCAATTTTATATAAGCCCACGAAGCAGCGATGATCAAATGTTTTATGGCACTACTTTCATAATAAATAAGTGATAGTGGTGAGGCTGGACTTTTTGCTCGCTGTTTATTTCAGTTTATTTGTGATAATGCAGGTGCTAAGGTCTATCAAACCTGTTTAGATTTGCTGTGAAATAGTACCGCAAAGCCATCTGCACAGAATGCATTATAGCAGATGGTGCTTGCTAGCTAAGTATTTATCATACGTGCTACATTTTGTTCTGTCCTCATATCCACTCCGCTTAGCCAAAAAAAGAAACTACACTATGTATGTTCGGTCAAACAGATAATGATTCATGTGGATTAAAAAAGCTGGTTCTTTAATTAATCATGGGGGGGGGGATGCCAAATAATTAATGGCGCTCATGAATACTAATCACGAGTCAACATACTGTTCTGTGGTGTTTGGCTAGCGTTTGGTGTCAGCGTTGTTGTTGCTTGTTAATTTAGGGGTGATAATGCGGTTTATTGCACTACCTCACGCTTCCTTCCGAGAATACAGAGCGGGAGAGAACGTTATTAGTCCTACTCTCGCCCCCTCACAGTACCGTCCCGAATCCTCACCTTACTCGGCACTTGCACAAGGGACTAGATTAAGAAATCACCTTATGATTTCCACAGTCTGTCTAGCAACGGTATCCCCTGCTGCATGCATTTGATTTGAATGGGATGACATTCAGTTTGAGCCTGACGTACTCTGCAGAAATCCAGCAAAGACCAATTTCTCATCCTGACCTCAAAGGATCTGCCCCCAGCCCCCACTTTTTAATACATGGCCTCCACTACCTGCACATATACAGTCTGCACTACCTGCAAATATACAGTCTGCACTACCTACACACATAGAGTCTGCACTACCTGCACATATACAGTTTCCACTACCTGCAAATATACAGTCTGCACTACATGCACATATACAGTTTCCACTACCTGCACTTATACAGTCTGCACTACCTGCTCATATACAGTCTGCACTACATGCACATATACTGGCTTCACAACCTGCACTTATACAGTCTGCACTACATGCACATATACTGGCTTCACAACCTGCACTTATACAGTCTGTACTACCTGCACATATACAGTCTGCACTACCTGAACATATACAGTCCATACTACCTGCACACATGCAGTCTGCACTACCTGAACATATGTGCAAGGCAACAACTTGATTTATTGTTCATCAGCTTATGCGTAAGATATTGAGGACTCCTACAGTCTCCAGCCTCTTCAAATTCCTAACTGCTTTTGATTTCGGTTCAGTGCATACGTTAACAAACATGACTGATTAAAGTAAGATTTAGACAAAAGACAAGGAAGAGTCAGCTTTAATTGATTCAGTACTCGTTTGATAAAGGATAACCAGAAGTCTACATCCCTGAGGAGTAGCAGGAAGTTATAGTGTCAATGCCAGGTCTGGATACTAGTGGTAGCGCACGCTAGCTCAAATTTATATTCCAAATCTACTTTTTCTAAAAACATATACTACGTTTAAAAAGATCTGTAATATGATTTATCAGGATGGGTTCTGATAAATTCATTGCAGTTCTTTGTAATTTCATAAATCGTTTTTCTCTTAGCAAAAGCATGACATTAGTTGTCTTTTAATAAAATTATATGGCAATTTAATGCTCCACAAAAATACAAGAATGCATATATGCATGTTGAGCAAAACACAAGGCTATAAAGAGAGATCTGAGTGGTTTGTTAGAGACGTGGAGTTGGAGTAAAATACCTGCCGTAAATTATCTCAGCTCAGCATGCCAGCAGACGAAATAAAAGACTCATTCCCAAAAGTTTTGTCTGACCTTCAGTTTTATTTAATCAGATATTCATCCTCCACAGCATGCATTCATGGACACTCTGTACCCCGAACGACTTCAGCCATTTCAAAACTCAGTAGGCACAAGGATGGAAATTCACATTAGCGGCTAATTGATATGAAGGACTGCACAAAAAGCTGTTATTTTTTAAATTTTTTTACAAGAAACCATACATATTATAAATAACACTATATACATTTTACTGTAACAACTACAAAAAATGAAATGTACGTATACATAATGTACATGTAAGTAATGGGCCTTCCCTATATAAACAAGACCAGGTTAAAACCTAGTATATGGTTGGACCGAACTGGCCGACGTCACAGACATGCGCGGTGTAACTTTATCACTCAGTCAGTCAGTCACAGACATGCACGGTGTAACTTTATCACTCAGTCAGTCAGTCACAGACATGCGCGGTATAACTTTATCACTCAGTCAGTCAGTCACAGACATTCGTGGTGTAACTTTATCACTCAGTCAGTCAGTCACAGACATGCGCGGTGTAACTTTATCACTCAGTCAGTCAGTCACAGACATTCGTGGTGTAACTTTATCACTCAGTCAGTCAGTCACAGACATGCGCGGTGTAACTTTATCACTCAGTCAGTCAGTCACAGACATTTGCGGTGTAACTTTATCACTCAGTCAGTCAGTCACAGACATGCGAGGTGTAGCTTTATCACTCAGTCAGTCAGTCACAGACATTCGTGGTGTAACTTTATCACTCAGTCAGTCAGTCACAGACATCCGTGGTGTAACTTTATCACTCAGTCAGTCAGTCACAGACATGCGTGGTGTAACTTTATCACTCAGTCAGTCAGTCACAGACATTTGTGGTGTAACTTTATCACTCAGTCAGTCAGTCACAGACATCCGTGGTGTAACTTTATCACTCAGTCAGTCAGTCACAGACATTCGCGTTTGTAGGGCTAGCCCCACTGTTGCGGTCCAGCCAAAAAGGACAAAAGCAGCACGTTAGCCCTGCTGTTGAATTATGCATGTTCGAGTAATTCATGAGGCTTCAGGGCACGTTGTGTTGATTTACTCAGAGACGGAGGGCTGGCAGTTGTATGAGTGTGATCGGGAGCCTTGGCAGAGCTGCTGAATGCTGTCGGAGTTCGTCAGACGGGACCTTTGCTCGTTCTGATGTGAGATTAATGGCAGGTGCTCAGGATGATGGAGGAGATGGCGTTTAGCGCAGGTGTGAGATTTGAGGCCGCGTGCCCTTGGAGTGCGTCCTGATGCCAGTACAGCACAGTGCAGTGGGAACTAAAACAAAAAAAGACTTTTCAGTGGCCTCACAGGGCAGTGGGCCAAAAACACTGGTTTCAGAATCCAGTCCTGGAGTGCTACGGGGTCTGCAGGTTTAACTCCAGTCCTGGAGGGCCGCAGGGTCTGCAGGTTTAACTCCAGTCCTGGAGGGCCGCAGGGTCTGCAGGTTTAACTCCAGTCCTGGAGAGCCGCAGTGTCTGCTGGTATAACTCCAGTCCTGGAGGGCCGCGGTGTCTGCTGGTTTAACTCCAGGCCTGGAGGGCCGCAGTGTCTGCAGGTTTAACTCCAGTCCTGGAGGGTCGCAGTGTCTGCAGGTTTAACTCCAGTCCTGGATGGCCGCAGTGTCTGCAGGTTTAACTCCAGTCCTGGAGGGCCGCAGTGTCTGCAGGTTTAACTCCAGTCCTGGAGGGCTGCGGTGTCTGCAGGTTTAACTCCAGTCCTGGAGGGCTGCGGTGTCTGCAGGTTTTTTGATGCGTTTCAGCACAAGTGAGTAAATTTAGACACTGATCTAAAGAGTCCACACACCTTGTTCTCAAGGCCTTAACTGGGTGTTGATTGAAAGGACACCTGCTGACACTGCAAGTCCTCCAAGACTTGAGTTTGACACCCCTGCCTCAAAAAAAATAAAATAAAATGCAATACACAAAGGCATTTTAGGTCAACCCCTGCAGATGAATGCAAGCCTTAATCTTTACAGTATCCAGGTCTGTCCCCGCCTCCTCCGGATTCCATTGGTTTTTTTTTCTCTGTGTGAGGGAAATTGCTGCCGGTGTTGTTGATTTCAGCCATGTCATCAATTCAGCGATGTAAGATTGCAGTGTTACCTGGCCGAGGCATGTAAAAAGATTACATTACTCAGTGTTTGGCATGTGGAGAGAATTCATAAGGCTAGCTAAGGCCCTCCACTTAGCCCAGCCGTGAGAGCTGCCTGCTCTCAATCTGGGGAAGAGAAATAAGGCTGGGCTCTGTGTGTGCACATTAGTGGTTTCCCTGAGCGCGGGTGCTTTTTGCAACTCGGATTGACAGCGCTGATAGCTGGCGGGATTGGAGGACGGTCCGCGGTCTCTTTAGCGGAGAAAGCCTCGTCTGCCGGCCGATCGGGGGCAGAAGAGTTTTGGCGTTCCGAAGAGCGACGTGCCTGAAATTGAGCGAAGACCAATCTGTAACCCCCAGGAAGGTGGTGGAGAGCACGGCAGCCACAGATGAGATGCACCTGAAGTTAATTGAGCCAGTCAGAGACCGGGTGCCATTTTCTATTAGCAGCCACACATGAGATGCAGCTGAAGTAAACTGAGTGGTTCAGGGACTGGACACCATTTTGGATCGGCAGCTGCAGGTGAGATGCACCTGAAGTTAACCGAGCGGGTCAGGGACTGGGCGCCATTTTGGATCAGCAGCCGCGGATGAGATGCCCCTAAAGTTAACTGAGCGGGTCAGGGACTGGGCGCCATTTTGGATCAGCAGCCGCGGATGAGATGCACCTGAAGTTAACCGAGCGAGTCAGGGACTGGTCGAAGGCCGCGGGGCCGAGGGAAATGGCAGTGCTGGGAAAGTAGGGGCTGCACTCTTGTCTCTGCTGCTCGTTTCCAATAAACACCACGGCAAATGCCGCCACTAACCCCGGGTTTATGTGATGAAACAAGCGCTCTGCTGAAAATAGGCTTTACCAGGTTAGCTGACAATAGAACTGGATTTAATGTGTTCATGGCTGTGAATAACTGTTACATCATGTGTATTGTACCTTATAAGACCTGTGTTTTGTAGTTGTTCCAATGACCTTCGGTATGCACTTATTGTATGTCGCTTTGGATAAAAGCGTCTGCCAAGTAAATGTAATGTAATGTAGAATATCCCTTTATTTATAAGAGCTTTGTCTTTTTCTTCTTATTTTTCATAATCTTTCTTTTTTCTTTGACCCATCACATCTGTACTGAGTCATGGCAGCCTGTTTACAGTAACCATGTACAGTACTGTATATCACAAGAAGTAGGATGTTATATATCAAAATTACGAAATATAAATATATCCCTTCCGTTAGGGTTTCAAGTGAATTTAAGAATGTCAGGATTGAAAAATAAAAATAACCTATTTGGTGTATGGTGAGCAGAGTCTATTTTTTATTTATGAAAAAAAAACATAAGTCAATTCACAAGGACATTTTTAAGCATCTCATTATATTTTCTCAGCCAATGAGGTGACTTGAGAGCCTGTACTGGAGGACAAGAGTGGCAGACTTGAGAAAGCCCTCAGGGGATTGGAGGAGAAGCGATCAATCTTGCGCGGGTAATTGACATTCCTTCAGGGTGTTATTAAACTTCCTGCTACTCTCCCCTGTTGCTCCTTGAGTGACTGGACGTGGGCTGCCCGTGGAAGTCCAGCTGAAATCTAGAGCACCTGGGAAATGGTTTACGACTGGAAAAAAACTGAAGCAGATCACCGTAATATACTCAGATCCAAGTGCATTAGGCAGCAGAGACAAGGTTGGCCTCGTGCCATTCTTGTTGATTTTGGCATTACAGAAATGACCAAAAAAAATAAATAAATAAAATTTAATTGTCAGTAAATACCATCACATCGGTATGCGCAATGTGTGTTCATTTAGAGATTCTTCTGTGATGTGTTACATCTTCCCAAACATAACATCGGAAAAAAAGAAAAAAATACATTCCATTAGGGTAATATTTCTGCAGAAATGTTGTGAATTATTCTCTATGCGTCAGTGTTTACTGTTTAATGATTGCATTCAGAGGTTATGGGAAACACACGACGACTTGTTTACCTGTTAATGTACATCTGTGTGTGTGTGTGTGTGCGTGTGTGTGTGCGTGTGTGTGTCTGTGTGTGTGGGCCAATCAATTATCGCCTACTTCCTGGAGTTCAAGCTCTAGTCAGCTGGTTGTGAACAGATTGAGTTAAGCAATATTAATATTAAATGAGGATTTAAAAAAGAATTCCCTGGAAAGCAACATCAAACAGTTACCTTGACAGACACAGGCCTTGCTAAAGCAAGGAATGGCTGGTCCAGGTGTGAATAAATATTATAAATAAATAATGACAAAAAGGGCAGTATGAATATAAGTACTTCGCAGGTGGGCGGTGGGGAAGATAAGAGTCCTTTGGCTTTCGTTTCTCATAATTGTTATTTTTGTTTTTAATCATAATGTCACTCACCGCACAGAGTAGATCTTACATGACTATCTTCAAGAGTATCATAGAAGATCTATTTGAGAGATATGAACTGAAATTATGCAGTAGTTCGCTCAGCAGAGAGCCATGAAATTACTCTGAAAGGTTTAATAATGGACTCCTGAAAACTGATAATCTGGAAATACCTGCAAAAAGCCAGGTTTTTTTTAATAAAAGAAAATCCCTCCATGACTTTTTGAAGTAGAATGCTTTCATGACTTTCTCCAGAAGCTGGGGTTGGGGGAGGGGGGTGTATGTGGAGTGTGGTTTGGATTTCAAAACCACCCCCCTCACCCCTAATTAATTCCTGGCTACACCACTGGCTTTTGCTGGTAAGTTGACCTGCCATTTCTCCTTGTCACAGCCTCTGCAGTTACCAGCAAGCCATTTGTCTCCATTAAAGCCTGAATTAGAGTTTGCTAAATGATACATCTTGGATGGACCCCAGCCTGAAGGGACCGCCAGCGCCAGGGTCTGTTCTCACCTTTGCTGGATTAGGTGTTAGTGCCCGTGACATCGGCGCTGAGTAATTAGACCTGTCCTTTCCTCTGTCATATTTACCCACAAGGCTTTACTTCTGTGTCACAATATCCTCGCATATTATTAAGTGGTTCTGGAATAATAATCGCATTAGCGGCTGTTATGTGGTCTAATTTGCATGTTAAACAATTCAGGAAGTGCAGGAGGTGAAATGATGAGTTGGAAGAAGTTGTGTTCTGCATCAGGCTTACCTCATTAATGTTTCAGGTGTTGCAGTTAGGGGCCAGGATCAGGTATAATTGGGTTGTCCTCTAAACAGCAGAATACTCCAGAGTGCTAGCTAGGTGCTGGTTAAGGAGGCAGCTTGGTGAATTCTACATTGTTTTGACACGGGTTGCATTTCAACACGCTCCCTAGTCGGCTCCTGCCTTTCAATTGGGTGGGAGGGAGTAACATGACTTCCATGGCAATGGTCCGTTTCAGTCCTTGTGGCCTGAACAGTGTGCCCTTCTAAGGGCTATTTACAAAGTTTAAACCCGTATACTTTTTAGAGCAGTGATACTTACATTCTATACCCAGATATCACATCACTTAAATATATGAAGAGGGAAATATGGTAAACATGAACAATTTAAATCTTTTTGCAGGCATCTTTGTAGTTCTGCTGTATATAATTAACCTTCACCTGTGTGTGTTGCATCATTTACAATGTGTAACAAAGCTAAATTACAAGCAAGCATTGCAATGCATGGTGTTTATTGATATCATCTTGCACACCTCTCTTCTGAATTTATTGTGTACATGTTGATACTTTAAACATCTAGATTAGCTGTTTGTCTGTATGGGGAGTTGAGTGACACTGTACATTACATTACATTACAGGCATTTAGCAGACGCTCTTATCCAGAGTGACTTACACAACTTTTTTTTTTTTTTTTTGCATTGCATCCATTTATACAGCTGGATATATTCTGAAGCAATGCAGGTTAAGTACCTTGCTCAAGGGTACAACGGCAGTGTCCTACCTGGGAACTGAACCTGTGAACTTTTACAAGACCAGCTCTTTACCCATTATTATGGGAGTGGCCATTTCATGAAGGTGGATCAAACAATTAGCTTATCTTCCAGACTTCTACATAAATGGATGGTGATCTTTGATTTCTCAAAACAGTTTCATATCAGATGATTTGGGTAATGGAGTCTGCTCTCAGCCACCTTTGTGACCCAGCGTTAGGGAGCGCTGGGCCAGGTGTTCTGCGGGCTTTACGTGAATTAGCATGATTCATCCGGAACTTCAGGTCAGCGCGCCATTCTGCTTTAGCACTGTAGTAACCACGGCAACCTTTCAGCTTGTGACATCAGTCTCAACAGGATGATTTAAATGGAACCTCTGAATTGCTATGATTCTTTAATAAATACGGCAAGTAAAAAACTCCTCTGAAATTCAAATCCCTGTTGTGGTGCCTCTTAATATATATGATTTCATACTGCTAAAATGAAACTTGGTAGTGTTATTTTGCTAAATTTACCCATTTTTAAGAGTTGTTTTTTATTTATTTATTTTTTGATAGCTGAATGTACTGAATATTCTATCACCTTCAGTAGACATTTATTTATATGATCATGTTAAAACTTGGCTTCAACTGGCATTGTGCTATGATGGAATCAAACTCATGAATACCATAAAATGGTTCTACTTTCCTTTCAAATGGTCTTTTTAGCAAGATCCAGAGGTAAAGACATATTTCCATTCAGGAACTGCAAATAAACCACAAACAAAAACAAACCAGCCTGAACAATTTCTAGTTCCTGTGTTAACTGAAGTATGCTTAGAGTGACTCAGAACATTAGGTTAGCAGCTAATGAGTTGAAGATGTTAAGGTACACTAGAAAATAGTTATTCTCACGGTGCAGAAATACGCAGGTCAGTCAAGTGACTACTTTCTACTATGGCTAATGTGACAGTAACTGTAAGAAACTTTGACGATTAATTTATGAATTTACAGAAACATTTTTATGAGTCAGAACATGGGCATCTGAACAAAATAATGTTTATTTTACACTGTGATTTTTAACCCCCACTAGTCGAACTAGTCGACAGTTTGTACTCAGGAAAAGGGGAAAGCCGCTTATTCCAGATTTGTTTTTAAGATGCCCTTGGGAAATAGCCGGAAGACTCGTATAGCATATAGGTTAATACCTGCAGTGTAGATTGGGCTGCTGTTGCCATGAAGATTATAAACTGTGGGATTTTGCAAATTGCCGGGGGTGACAACCATTCTGGACGTGCGATACATTGTAAGCAGCCTGGGCGTGATTGGTTAGAACAGCAGAACACTATGTTCAGAAATATAACTTAAATTAGCCTGTACTAAATTCACCTTCTAACCCTGTGAACTGAACTGGTTACTCCAGCGATGGGTAAGTTGGGTGTTGCCACAGTGCCATCTTGAGAAGCAAATATTTAATGGTGCTGGAAACAAACTTGACTGACGTTCCACACAAAGGACTGCAGATGCATCCAGCATGATCAGCGAACAAAAAGCAACATCTGTCTTTATTGTACGTAACGCCCCCTTGTGAATATGAGCAACTACAGTGCCATCTCTGGTAGTCTGACAGACGCATATCGCATGATAGATGTGACAGACGCATATCGCAGGATAGATGTGCAGCGTCTGATCTCCACAGTCTAATTAATCTCCGGTCTCATCTGCTCTGATAGGGAAACTCAGGTAAGGGTGGTTCTGAGAAACGCACATCGTAGTCTGAGCAAGTAAACCGCGCCAGAGTCGTCCTGCTTGAGTGAGCTGTGGCTGAGAGAGAGAGACTAGAATCAAAACAGTCACATTCGTCACGGAGAAGAAACATGACACTGTCATAGAGCTTTAGCGTTGACTATGTAGTGCTCTCCTCATACAGTGTTCACGCATTTCCCAAGAGACAGAAAGCCATTTATTTTTCCTGGTCGGTTACTCAAACAAAACATAGATTAATTGAGGTTGGACTTATGCAGTACAAAGCCACCCATTTTATTTTAATAGCTGTCAGCAGACTTATTTAATTGAAGGAAGCATTTTCAGACAAGATCTCGGGTTGCAAATCACCATGCCCTTTACTCATTAATTTCAATGTGTATTTGACATTCTGTTTTTAAGTCCGTTGAATGATCTTTTGAATTTGACTTTAAATGCTTTGGAAATGAAAACGATAAATCACAGAGGCGCGTTGTTTTCTTTATGGAAATAGACAAGTTAGACGACGTTATAACGTGAAAATGGGAAGATTCTGCAGACCATGGTTACTGCTCCCGGAAAGGAAGTTTATTCGCCACACAGGCTGGGAGCAGGAACCACTGTGTGGAGACTTCTCCAGTTTTCACGCATTACCTCGATCCTGCACCTGTGCGATTCTTTATTTGTGCTTTCTTCTTTTTAGTACGTTATGAAGTATGATACTTTTTAACGTTATGAGAAACAAGAAACTTTGATTTGTGAGCTTCTGCGAGCACTTTGAAATGTGCAATGCAAGATCGAGTGCTTACGGCAGTTTGTGGCAGTTTCACGGACGTCCGCAGGTTTTATTTTCTGCAGCACGCTCAAAGCAGTGAAACCCTAGTTGGGCCTTTTCGGGGGTTGTGTCGGAATCCTCCTTCATTCCGACGGTCGTTTCTAATGCAACAGCGGCTAACGGCTGCAGTTTTTGTTATATCAGATTTTGAAGATGATTATTTTTGTCACTGCATAGGCTAGTCGTTTTCACTTCAAATTGGTCAGTTGGTTAAGTCTAATTTTGCCCGGATTGACCTTATCCACACAAGCAGTAAATCTTGATTTAGAGCGTGCATACAATTTTACTCTTATTTGTTTTCATCAAGCACCATTTGCACAAATAGTCTGTATTGAAATGAAACAAAAATGTGCTTATTCTAATAATGCACTGTTATGAGTTATGTATAAACCTAGCAAGCAAGACTATACACCCAATAATAAAAGATATCTAAGATTATGCAAGGTTTAGAGATGTAAGCACCATTTTGTGTTCTAGTCCACGACCCAAACTTTTAAATGGTGGTTTTGTTATTTAGGCCTGTTATCAAGATCTACACCTGCCATACATGCCCTCATTTCTGCACTGTTGCCTTATGCAAAACTTTCCCTAAGAGCCAGTGAGGAATCCACACTGTGTGCATTAGTTTGAGGATGTCTGTATTTGTCTTGGGGAATGTGTGTTTACACTGGTACAGTATAGAATATAGTGCATGTTCCCTCCCGTGGAGCGCTAAGTGCTGCTGGTGTGTGAGAATGCTCAGTGTCGGGGATTCTGAGCACACGCGCGGCACGCGCTCCGTGCTCTCTTGAGCCCTCGTCTGAGCGCGCCCCGAGCGCCTCCGCTTTCAGAGGTCACGTGACAGCGCACCGCGGTGACTGTGTTACCCGGGGCCTGATGAGTTTCCCCCTCGAACCCCTCACACCTGTGGGCCGCGTGCTGAAAAGCCTGCTTGGCTGCTCTGGAGATCCCGCTGTCATACTTCTCAGCTGAAGAACTCCGAAAAACAGAATCGCACCTGAAGCAACTTCCTGCCATCGAGGATCCTTCAGAGACCGCAGTGTCAAGAGCGATATCACTTTTTTGGGAAGCCAAAATTTTTTTTTTTTTATAAAAATGATATGCTGTGATTGTTTCTTCTCCATTTATTGTTCTTCTTCCAGAAACTTCCTGGTTGTTCACGGCACACCCTGAATAACACAAGTCTAATATATAACATTTTTAAACGGGACCAGGCTGCAGATCTATTCTTGCCCTTGAATCAGGCCTCATGAGAATAAGACTTGACCATTACTGAGAGCCGTTTTAAGAGATTACCGCTTTTCTGATAAAATGCGTAATTATGCGAAACAGAGGATCTTTTCGCCGAGCAGGCCCATGCACTGACCTTTGGAGAGGCGGAGGTTCAAGCTGTAAAACGGTCTCCCCCTGTGTATGCGTTTGCATGCAATACAGTATTTTCAAACCGCGTTTCACTACAGACCCCCTGTGCACACTATAATTTCTTTCAATTTGAGATCAACATGTCATGTAGCAAACTGAGCTAGTTGAGCTGTATTAGATACTTCATACCCCCTCATACCTCCCTGCCCATGTCCTGTTTATATTACTATGGCACATCGGATGAAATACAGGGTGCCGAGAAGACAGTCACACTGTGGAGGCCTTGGTTACAACAGTGGGCTGATGCTAGCTGGCACAGAGTTAACTAACTTAGATACGCTAATAGCTGCTAATGCATTCAGCTGAAAATGTGGATATCGCTTTTGCTAGTGATTTCATCATGCATACCTCTCTCTCGGCTGGTCAGGAAAGACAAGGCAAAAACAGAACAAGAAACCGTTCACCGCCTGCCACGCTGAGCCAGGTTTGCAGGGCGCAAGCACTTAACACCCTTAACAAAAAAGTACACATAAAAAATAGCTGACTTTCATGGACAGGTGCCTGGCCTCTGATTTTAAAAAAAGTTTTAGAAGTTAAAAAAAATTAAAAAATACGTAGCCGAAAGGGCAAAAACCTCACCTCAGGCCTACCTGTGCACATGTCTGTAGCTGTGAGTCAGGCCTATCTGTGCACGTGCCTGTATCTGTGAGTCAGGCCTATCTGTGCACGTGTCTGTAGCTGTGAGTCAGGCCTATCTGTGCACGTGTCTGTAGCTGTGAGTCAGGCCTATCTGTGCACATGTCTGTAGCTGTGAGTCAGGCCTATCTGTGCACGTGTCTGTAGCTGTGAGTCAGGCCTATCTGTGCACATGCCTGTAGCTGAGAGTCAGGCCTATCTGTGCCTGTAGCTGAGAGTCAGGCCTATCTGTGCACGTGTCTGTAGCTGAGTCAGGCCTATCTGTGCACGTGCCTGTATCTGAGAGTCAGGCCTATCTGTGCACGTGTCTGTAGCTGTGAGTCAGGCCTATCTGTGCACGTGCCTGTATCTGAGATTCGGACCTGTCTGTGCCTGTAGCTGAGAGTCAGGCCTATCGGTGCACATGCCTGTAGCTGAGAGTCAGGCCTATCTGTGCCTGTAGCTGAGAGTCAGGCCTATCTGTGCACGTGTCTGTAGCTGAGTCAGGCCTATCTGTGCACGTGCCTGTATCTGAGAGTCAGGCCTATCTGTGCACGTGTCTGTAGCTGTGAGTCAGGCCTATCTGTGCACGTGCCTGTATCTGAGAGTCGGACCTGTCTGTGCCTGTAGCTGAGAGTCAGGCCTATCTGTGCACGTGTCTGTAGCTGTGAGTCAGGCCTATCTGTGCACGTGCCTGTAGCTGTGAGTCAGGCCTATCTGTGCACATGTCTGTAGCTGTGAGTCAGGCCTATCTGTGCACATGCCTGTAGCTGAGTCAGGCCTATCTGTGCACGTGCCTGTAGCTGAGTCAGACCTATCTGTGCACGTGCCTGTAGCTGTGAGTCAGGCCTATCTGTGCACGTGCCTGTATCTGAGAGTCAGGCCTATCTGTGCACGTGCCTGTAGCTGTGAGTCAGGCCTATCTGTGCACATGTCTGTAGCTGTGAGTCAGGCCTATCTGTGCACGTGCCTGTAGCTGAGTCAGGCCTATCTGTGCACGTGCTTGTAGCTGTGAGTCAGACCTATCTGTGCACATGCCTGTAGCTGTGAGTCAGACCTATCTGTGCACATGCCTGTAGCTGTGAGTCAGGCTTATCTGTGCCTGTAGCTGTGAGTCAGGCCTATCTGTGCACGTGCCTGCAGCTGTGAGTCAGGCCTATCTGTGCACGTGCCTGTAGCTGAGAGTCAGGCTTATCTGTGCACGTGCCTGTAGCTGAGTCAGGCTTATCTGTGCACGTGCCTGTAGCTGTGAGTCAGGCCTATCTGTGCACGTGCCTGTAGCTGTGAGTCAGGCCTATCTGTGCACGTGCCTGTAGCTGTGAGTCAGGCCTATCTGTGCACGTGCCTGCAGCTGTGAGTCACACTTTTTTCTGTAAAAATACTCACATAGTAAATGACCAGATCTTTTGCCAAGACCAGATCCTTCCCCCAAACCAATGCATCAGCATTTTTTAAATTAAAGTGGCGAAAGTTTTAAAGAAAATCCAATTCCATTTAACCCGAGGGTTCAAGCATTAAGCTCTGCTCCTTGTTAAAGTGAAAATTAGAGAAAAAAACAATGTCATCCATCCTGGATGTTTTGGAAATCTGAATTTGTTTGGTCATTGCAGTGTTATTATATATATATATATATATATATATATATATATATATATATACATACTCAATGTTGGAGTAATATCAGATATCAGAGTGAATGCATTTGGACAGTAATGCTTTAACAAAAAAAATGCTTAAACAAAATATGAATACAGAAATAAATTTATAGGCTAGATGATCCATTCACACCAGAGATTTCAATGAAACATGAAACATGTGCATCACATTCAGTGATGTTTTCAGAATTTGATTAAACACAGTTGCTTATTCCCTATTCTCTCTACAATCTAACTGAAATTAAATGAAAATTGTTTCTCTGGTTTATCCTTGTTTTTACTTGGTTAAAATTGTTTTTTGTTTCATCACTTCAATATGAATTATTTCTGAAAAAGAAAAAAGCCAAAGTGGATGGAATTAAATTCTTTTCGTCATTCCTGTCTAATTTTAGCTGTACTATTAACTTAAATGCATCTTAGTTTCTACATTGAACTCACATAACGTTCCAATAATATTCTAATACAGAATAAGTAAAAATCCATGATTCACAACAAAAAGTTTTTTTATGATTATTAGTATTTTTCTATATTCAAGTTTCTTATGTACATTACATTTTCTAGCTTCATCTAGTAGGTATTCGTGAACCAAGATTGGGCAGTTGGAAGAATTACATAAAATGATAGACACATGCACACAAACACACACACACGCACGCACACACACACACACTCACACGCACACATGCACACACTCGCACACACACTCACACAGTCTGGAAAGCGTTGGATACTGCAGAGCGACTTCCAGACCAGCGGGTTCCAAAAAGCACCTGCGCTCACAGCATCTCTACTCTGCATCTCCACTCAGACTAGCCTATACCTGTTGCTTTTTACTGAGACGCTGTGCTGTTGCTTGTCATTTCCTGGACTGAAAACAATTCATTTAATCCCAACGGTGTTCCCATCGATGTCTGGAGCACCCATGTGCACTGTTTTCTTGGACGGCGAGCTGGCGACTCTTCTCCAAACTGTCATGCCGTGCGGAGCGCTACCCCAGTTACCCCCCCGTCTGAGGAGAGCCGCGCTGTCCTGCAGTGCAGCCCGGCTTGTGAGAAATGGCCATTTCCCTCCCCTGCCGTAACCGTAGGAACAAGGGATGCAACGGTTCATGGGGAGAACAAGCACGAAACCGTCCAGACCCACGACGCAACATGGCGAACTATATTTTTTGGTTGGTTTTACGCGGTCATATATGGCAGTTGGTTCTCTCAGAATTCTGACTGATAGGCAGGTCAGTATTTTCACTGGAGACTTGATACATCCCACCTTATAACTTCAAAGTCCCAGGTAATTTGTGAATGGCTTAAACGGATTTTGAAAATAGACACTTCATGCTATAATCATGATAGTGGCAATGACTGTGCTGTGAAGTTTAGGTAGCAAACAACAAGGCTGAATCCTTTTGACGTAATTTACATAGAAACTATATGCTCAGATCGCCTAGTTTCACTCACTGTGGCAATCTTCTAATGGAACTTTTGCCGTTTATTGAGGGTGTGACAGAAAATTTCGGTGCCGCTGACTATAATCAAATGTTTTTCACATTTACCGTTCGATTGAGCAAGTACCATTCACAGTACATTTTTATGGGTTAGTGCTGTCAGATTGTGCTAGGTACTTTACATTAACCTTGGCGATCAATGAAGGCTAACAGCACAGTACCACTTCTACCACCATTGTAATGAACTAAAAAAAGGCTACAAACTACCTTTTCTATGAGAAATGTGTTGTCGAGCTCACGCGCGTACACTGCTGGCGACATTCTAAAGCTCCGTTTTGCCCTCTGTACTATTATAGCTAGGTAGCTATGGCACGTCCTCACCTCTGTAATGTTATTTGTTGTCCTCCATGTGTCCATACATCTATATCGGTGGTTGTATCTGTGTGTCCTTAGCTCCTACTCATGCGTGCAGGATAGCATCCATATGTGCGAACTAAGTTAACTAAAGTAGGTGATCCGTACGTGCTAACTAGGTTAGCGCAACGCCTTTATCTGTCTGCATAACGTTACTTTAGGCAACCCTAACATGTTTGCGTTTTGCCTACTCCTAATAAACGAAGCACCACCTGTGCATGCGTCCCGTTTCTCCTACTCCTACTAAACGAAGCACCACCTGCGTATGCGTCCTACTAAATGTTCCTCTCAGATCGTCCGTGAGTGAGTGAGTGAGTGAGTGTCCACAATTTGCCATGCATAGCCCACGGTGCCAGTTCCTGCGCGCTGTGGGAAAAAAACTGAACCGTTCGGTTCGTCACCCACGGCTTGGTTCGCACATCTTTGGTCTAGTTCACTTCTTTCACAAGGCCCTAATGTCCAGCTACACTACCGGTCAAAAGTTTTCGAACACCTCCATTTTTCCAGTTTTGAAATTTATGCAACTGTCTCAATGTAATTAAAGCATAGAACAAATAAACAATTGGTGATAAAAAAGAAATAATGTAATCGTTTTGTTGAACATAATTTAATCTAAACTTGTGACTCATCAACACTTTATACAGACAGAAGGTTTGTAAGTAATCAACAAAAGTTGGGACACCTGTAGGAATTGTTTGCATCAACTTTCATGGCTTAATTTACTTCAATTGCTGCAGAAAAGCTCTAAGTTGTTAACCCATTCCTTGTTCCCTGAAAAAGGCATTTTTTATAACTCCATTCCATAACATGGAATGTACATTATTTTTCAGTTTTTGGTCATCTAAACTTGTTTTTTTAACCTTTGGAAGTTTACCGCTTACGTTTGTACCATTTCAGTTCATTCACTGGACTTGAACTGCTTAAATTTCAATAAAACTGGAAAAATGGGGGTGTTCTAAAACTTTTGACTGGTAGTGTATGTTATTGAAATAGGCACTCACAGCTTTTAAAAAAAATCCCCATGTAACCCATGGTTATAATTGCCATTTCCATTTGATGTCATGCAAAATACAAGGATAATTGCTTTCATCAAAAATCCAGCAGAACTATTAGCACAGCGAGTGCAGCTTGCAGCTGAAACACTGTTCAGCTGGTCAGTTTGCCAAATGGCAAGTGCCAGAGAAAGTCCACTGACATGGCCTGTATCCGCTGTTCAGGAGCGCTGTGGGTTTAGAGTTAACAGGGGTAGTGCTGTGGAAAAAGGTGGTAGATAAAACAACGTTTGAGCGCAAGCGTTGCTTCGCGAGTTTGCCATGTTCTATGGGCAATGTGTGGAACATGATAGCCTATTTACGTTGACATCGCCATATTCATACATGACATACCTATTCATTTTGGTACAGTTAAATACTGGGTTTAAATTAAGTGGATAGACCTATTATTCCTTTCAGAATTTACGGTCTTTAATCTGGAGATTGAAATGAACGATTGCATACTTGTCTAATGCAAGTTGAGGTTATGCTATAGTTTATGGCCACCAATACTGTGGACCAAACAGAGCCATGAGTTCTGTTGCACCCCTAGTAGGAACCCTGGATGACTATTTCCCACCCTCCCCCAGTGACAGAAGGCCATTTAGACACAGTCAGCTAATAGTGTATATCGTGCGCACAGTGTTGCCAGATTGGGCGGATTCCTGCCCAATTGGGCTACTTTTTATGTTATTGTGCAGGGAAAAATGGCTTTGGGTGGGTTCACCGTTTTCAAATCTGGCAACACTGCATGGGCATGGAGAAGGGAATTGCAGCTGGGATCAACATTGTATGGTGCAGTGGTGCTCAGAAGCAGATCAAACAAAACTATGTGAAGTTTCCAGAGGTCTTTGGATACGGCCACATGGCAGAAATGCATGGTGCCACTTCTTCAACACTGCTCGCTGTGACTCCATTAGTGAATGCATATGTTTCTAAAGCACAGACACTGTTTGTATGACCAGAAACCAAAAGAATACATTGCATCAGCATTATCCTGGCAGGGGCGGCACGGTAGGATAGGCACCAGCACCCCCCAGGACCTTGCCCAGGATAAGCGGGTATAGATAATGGATGGATGGATGGGTTATGCTGGCATGGTATGTATCGGCTCATGCCCATGTAGTTGTTTCCCCTTGTTAAAACACTTCTTTCCTGCAAAGAGTGGGGTCTTTCAAGAACTCCCTCATCCGCAGAACATGCACAGTTGTCCGGTGGTTTGAGGAGCACGACCCAGACTAGATCCACACGCCCGCTCAGTCACCGGATCTGAACCACTGAGCGTTTATGGGATGCTAAAGCAAGCTGGAGACAGCGTTCAGCACTTCCATGGACTAAAAATGAGCTGGGAAACGTTCTCCGTTCTAAGCACTTTTACTTTGGTCTTCACATGGTTTTGATCACTGTAAATAGTATTACTCACATCTTGGGGAAATCTTTGTGAATGATTTAATTGTTTCATATCAATTCAATTAATCTTTCAACATGCCGCTGCAATACCGTACAGTATATAGAGCAAGTGCAGGATTGTATTTTATTAATGTAATCAATTCAATATACACTGCTGTGCTTATTTTTTGACAAAGCTTGCAACTTCCTACTGTTTATAATGTTGAAATAGTCGAGTCTTTCCTGTTAAGGTCTTCAAAGGTCCTTTTTGAGTGACATTTTGTTTGTTAGTACTGGGCTCTCATCCCTGGTTGGAAAACAGCCAAAGACACTTTAAAAAATCACTTTTTTAACGCTTACATAAAAATAATCTTTAAAAAGACAAGCCTTCTACAGTATTCTGACGATCAGTGATCAAAGCTGTCATATTCCAGTACAAGTGCTCATGATTTGAATAATTGTCATCAATCAGAGAGGTGTGTTTTCAACCAGATTCATATGCAGATGAGAACATATCTGTGACCTCGGAGTGTATAAAGCATCGTTATAAGTATGAATTGAGCAGGAGATCTCTGGAGTTCACTGTGCAACTGTCTGTCAGGCTTGGGCCTTAGTTTAACTGACATTATTATGTGAGATTGTGTGTCCTTTGTGGGATGGGTAAAAATGACCGGAATTTTCAGTCTTGATCATGAAAATAAGAAATCCTCTTGCAAGTCCCCTATAACACCATATCATCTGACTATTTTATGATTTTGAAAGGCCGCTTCTCTCAGTCTTCAATTTTTTTTTTGGAACAGATGAGAAAACAATGAGAGGGTAGAAAACAAAAACACTGAAATGTCGAGAACACAACACCACAGAGGGTGTGTTTTCTGCCTGTTCATTAGTAGTGGGCTTGTATAATGATATTTCACTCTACACTAGTATGCACTAGTTATGTTTTTTCAGTCATCATACAGTGTAGGTCATGTTTGCCATGGAAATACAGAATAAACAACAAATGATAATTAGTTTCACTGTAAAACACCAGAGTGATTGGGGGAAAAGAAATTTGAATAGAATGGTTGGGACATTTTTTGGTATTGGGATGTAGTGTTGTTCCAGTTTTATTTTATTTATTTTTTTTCATTGTAAAGCCTTTGCTAAAACTGGGTTAATATTTACTTCTCTCACCATCTAAATTAGTTTTAGCCTACATCTGTGAAGGAATTATGTTTAGTGAAGCTAAACTGCACTGTCTTGACATTCAGGACTGATAATGTATGCCTCTGGACTGTGAAAGCTTAAAATTAATTAATGGTTCAGCCAAATATTTTAATTGAAAGACAAAATTATATTTTGACATAATTAGCGATAGCGAACAAATCCTATTAACCACAACAAACGATGTGTGAGGAGTGAAGATTTGTGGAAGAAAATGACACACTTCAGCTAATAAACTTGTCTTCAGGCCAGAAACATTTACTTGACATGGTGCACCTAATTTCCAAGACCTATGATATATCAGAAAAAAAATAAAAAATATGTAGCTTGAAAGTTGAGTAAAATTACAATTAAATTTGATAGGTCGGAGCTACATCTAAACCACTAGAATTTACTTAAGGATACAGTAAATCTTTTGACATGACCATTCAAGATGTTTCCCTACATTAATCATGCAGCTATAGTGTACTAACATACACTACATGGCCAAAAATATGTGGACATGTGACATACAACATCGCATCCAATTCAATTATGGGCATTTGTATGGAATTGGTTCACCCTTTGCTGCTATAATAACCTATAGTCTACTGGGAAGGCTTTATACTAGATGTTGGAACACTACTGCAGGGATTTCCTTCCAATCAGCCAGAAGAGAACTAGTGAGGTCGGGCACTGATTGGGCAATTAGGCCTGGCTTGCCATTGGCTTTCCAACTGATCCCAAAGGTGTTGGATGGGGTTGAGGTCAGGGCTCTGTGCATGCCAGTCAAGTGCTTCCACACCATTCTTGACAAAACCATTTCTATATGGACCTCGCTGTGTGTCTGGAGGCATTATAATACTAAAACAGGAAAAGGCCTTCCCTAAACTTTTGGAAGGTGATTGTATGCAGTAACATTAAGATTGTCCTACACTGGAACTAAGGGGCCGAGTCCAAACCATGAATAACAGCTCCAGACCAAGGGGTGTCCAAATACTTTTGGTCATATGGAACCTCAGGCCACGGGACTTTAGTCTTGAGGGACAGCTTTGTGCTCATCCCTGCTACGGTGTGTCAGAACAAATGAAGCACACACACACACACACACACACACACGCCCGCATGCACACACCCACACACACACCCACACACGCACGCATGCACCCACAGGCACACACACACCCACACACACTCACAGGCACGCACACATATGCACAAACACACACACGCCCACACACATACCTGACGACACAGGCACGCACACACCTACACATGTCCGCATGCGCACACCCACACACACGCACACACACACACCCACACATGCCCGCATGCGCACACCCACACACACGCTGACACATACACCCACACACGCACACACACACACCCACACATGCCCGGATGCGCACACCCACACACACGCTGACACACACACCCACACACGCACACACACACACCCACACATGCCCGGATGCGCACACCCACACACACGCTCACACACACACCCACACACGCCCGCATGCGCACACCCACACACACGCACACACCCACACACGCCCGCATGCGCACACCCACACACACCCACATGCGCATACCCACACACACACACACACGCACACCCACACATGCCCGCATGGGCACACCCACACACACACCCGCATGCGCATACCCACACACACCCACCCCGCATGCACATACCCACACACACCCACACACACACACACACCCACACATGCCCGCATGGGCACACCCACACACACACCCGCATGCGCACACCCACACACATCCACACACGCCCGCATGCGCATACCCACACACACACACACCCACATGCGCATACCCACACACACCCACACACGCACACACACCCACACATGCCCGCATGGGCACACCCACACACGTGCACACCCACACACGCACACACACCCACACAAGCCCACACACGCTCAAACACACACACGCACACATACACCCACTTGCACAAACACACACCCACACACTCACAGGCACGCACACATGCGCACAAACACACACACGCACGCCCATCCACACACACACATATCTGACCACACACACCCACAGGCACGCACACTTGCACCAAAACACACACACCCACACACGCACACACACACCCACACAAATGACCCCCCCCCCCACACACACACACACACAAGCCCATACACACACATTTGATTTCTTATACATAACATAACCTGCAACAGACCAGCGAGACTTCAGAACCCGTTATTAACAGTGCGGGTGTTCTTTATCGAACAGTAAAGGGCTTGCTGTTCAGTAACCTGAATACCATTTTTTATTTATTTAATACGTGTCGATCGTGCTGCTCTCTGTATGGATCATGGCTGGGGACAGAGAAAGCTTACTGTATTTAGACCATTGTGTTACTTCCTGGTGTCACATCTCCGCTTGAACTGTACAAGGCAGCACACAGGGGCTCCAAAGGTCCAGCTAAAGATATCACAATCATACAGTAGGAAATGATGCTTCCTGTGCAGCCAGTCTGAAAATAGTGCCACTGAGTCCACTTCACTGAATGCTAGTATGTTCTTCCATACTTATGCATCAGAAAGCCAAATAATAATAATAATTTGTAAATCTATAATATCTGAAATTAAGCTGATCCCAAAATGATTGCTTTAAATATCTCCACAATCCCACAAGAGTCTTCTTTTATGTTGCATGTGCATTACTTGTATTGAAAGTTATAAGTGCTTATTTAGAGGAAAGTGAAAATATATGAGGTATAGAAGTACGCCTTATGCATAGGTGGGATTATATTTCCATGGATTTCATCAGAAGGGAGTTATCTATGAATTGCCTTATTATAAAATATACATTTTTTTGCACTCAAAAAGAGAAAATTACCTTTCCACCTTTATGATCACAGTGATGTTATTTTGAAGTGTATTTTTCTAAGCATGATCTAAACCATGTGGTTAAAAATCACTAAATAAATAAATAAATATCACAGCAAGATTGACCTGGGTAAGTACCATTGGTCTAGAGATGGTTCAACTGTTATTAAACACAGGATATTGTTTATGAATTACAGGCATGTATGTAATGTAAATATATTTTTATTTTCTGGAACATTGATATGTTTTGTCAATTAATGGCATACGTATATGAAATAGTTTTTTTATGCAACTACATTAAGTATCTACTGATCATTTTAGCATGCACTGATCATTTTGTTTTTGCTAGTTTGGAGAATTAATTAAGATGAGTATTATGAAAAGGTAAAACTAATTAAAATGACCACAGCTGCTGCATGTAAACCACAGCTGCATACTGCATGTGAGAAGGGTGGCAGTGTAGTATAATGGGTAAGGAAACTGGTCCTGTAACCTAAAGGTCACAGGTTTGATTCCTGGATAAGACACTGCCATTGTACCCTTGAGCAAAGTACTTAACCTGCATTATTTCAGTATATATCCAGCTGTATATATGGATGCAGTGTAAATTCTATGTAAGAGTTGTGTAAGTTGCTCTGAATAAGAGTGTCTGCTAAATGCCTGTAATGTCATGTAATGTAATGTAACTTCAGTGACGGTTGAGCTATCATCATCATTATCATCATAATTCCTTACCAGGCACTTCATTGTACAGTAAGTCCATTTTTAATCCTCAAACAGCACAAAAGGCACTGTATACAAATTACATTTATTAGCATACTGTTCCTTATTGCTGTTCCTGTATATAACCCAAAATGTTGACTTTTTAGCTTTTTAGAATTAGTTGACCCAGAAAAGTTATTTGAAAATAAAATAAAAACTCTTTGTATTTTTTCCCATTGTAACATTAGAAATCCCTCATTAGGCACAGTACTGTTTAAGACTGAGGAAGGAGCAGACTTCTGAAAATAATTAGTCTCAGTGGAGTGTCGGTGAGCCCGTGTGACCTTTTCCCTTCTACTTTTGGGGAGCTGGGCTTTGTTATCTCTTTATCACAAAGAGCATAGATTGAGCCACATAATAACATCTTTCTTTTGTGCATGTTCTGGGAATAAATAATTAGTGAATGCATACGAGCCAGGGAAAGAATAACATAAACCATTTTAACTCTCCATCTCCATCTCATGTGTGTGAGCTGAGTGAAGTACAAAATATACATGGAATTTGATACAAACAAAAAACGTAAAGGAGTTTATTCATATAGGATGTATTGCTGAGTAGAACAGGCATCGTTGTGATGTTTATTGGCGCAATGCACTTTTTTATGGCTGGTGTACTCTCCTGTGTGAATACAGGGGTCTCACTCGTTGACTATTATGATGACAGTTTCATGGCCAGTGTGTTCTCCTGTAAGGGCATCACGTCCAGTGGCTAACGTGCAACCGTTATGGCCCTGTGTAGATACAGGGAGCTCAGCCATTGGCTGAAAAGAGATGGAGCAGCAAGGACGATATTTTGTGTATTGGAGCAATTGATCTGTTTCAGCTTCAATGCGCCACACACTGCAGAAAGATATAAATTTGTTTTAAGGACATTTATAGGGAATCATATCAGCCCTTTCAAATTAAAACACCCGTTTACAACATTTTAATTTGCATATGAACGTGCATATTACTTTAACGAAGGTTTCACTCTACCTAAGTTATACAGTTGAAATTACAACAGTGCTGTGGTCACTGCGGCCGAAGGACAATTTCACACACGCACACACGTACTCACACACATGCACACACACCTTTGGCAAGTTTTACACTTAGCAATGGCAAACGGTTCATTGAAATGCAAGATGGATGCCAACTTCATAAAATATTCTGCATGCTAAAATATATAAAGGTATGTTCCCAGTTGAAGATACAGGCCAATTTGAAACTTTATCAAGTCTTCCATTTCTGTTCTCCGTGACCCAGCAAGTGTGACGCTAGCCCATGTCCTTGGCGCAACTACATAATTTGCACAGAACACGTCGATCTCCTGCAACGTGAAATTAGGTTTCCGTAGTATTCAGTTAACTACGCAGTTTCTCTAATTAAACGCGCTCACGCTGTTCAGAAAGACCCCTCCGCGAGAAAAGCTGAAAGATAAACTGCCATTTCATCAGGTCTTTGTTAGATATGACCTTGGCGATCATAACGCCCGTGTTTCCCATATGTGGAGAGGTGTGACGTTATCTGTAAGATGGAAGGTAATGGGAAGCACTTCAGGCAATGTACATTCATAGTATCTTCTGCCCATGCCAACCGTTTTAGACACAGCTGAATCTTTATTTCAATGCGTCTGTCTTTAAATGAGATAAACGGGAATGTAATTACAAAATTTCCCCATATTATTCATGACTGCGTTGCCTAGCAATTACAACACGAGCATTTCTGAAGTTAACATTCTTTTTGGGTAGTAACACGTAGACGCTCACATAAACATGAATGCATATCCGCATACGTTGAAATTACATTGTGACAAAATATCATTATTACTACTGCTATAAATACAACTAGTTGTGTTGTGCTATCGGAGATGTACATCCCCTGCCAACTGCCAACCTCAGGCAAATGCGTATTGCTTACATTAGATGAGCTTTTTGTCCAAGTCTATAGGTTGCTGTTCACTTGTAATGTGATCCGCTTGGTGTCCCAATCTTTTTACTTCTCAACTGACTTTAATGTGGGCGATCGGCAAAGAGGAATTTTAAAACTCAATGAGTGTTTGTGAGACTTGCTTCCTTTCCTCACTTTGCATTACAGCTCTGTCACAGTTCCACTTCACACAGCTTCGTTAAAATGTGTTCCGAATTTTAATTAAGCCCAACTTACCTACGCACTTCAGCCAAAACAATAGCTGCATAACTGCCAAAACTCTATTAGAAAGGCAGGCTTATGGTAGCCAGGAGGACTGAACTGTGCTTCATGAAAATTAAACGAGGTGTAACGTGAAATTAACAAGCCAATTACGCTCCCGAGGGTTTTTCCAAGGATGACCTTATGACCTTATGGGTTTTCAGGATTCCCCCACAGGGGCTGCGTTAGCTACTGTATATAATAACATCATGGTATTACACCAATCAGCCCTGCACCCTGGGGCAGCTCGGGCCATCAGCAGAGAACAGTGCGCAGTCTCACTCCATTTGTGGCCACCAGGGTTTTTAATGTAAGGCCACGTTTAAGGTTCTGAGGTCACATGACCACATTGCTAGGAAACGTCCTTTGTGCCATCTTGGAATATGTGCTCACGGCAATGACAGTAAAATGTTGAGCTGAAAGACACTCCAGTCCAGTCTTTAAAAAAAAAAAAAATGTAAAGAGGACGCGAGAAAGTTTTTTTCCCCTCCATTCTTGCATCATTAAGAGTTTTCTGTCACAATGGGACTGCAATATATAAAGGATAAGGAAAACAATAATAAAAGCTGCAACTAACCATAAATCCACTGGCTTTCCATATTGCATATATAAAAATTAAAAAAAGTCATTTAAAAATTACTTTGCAGTTTGTTTTTCTTTTTTTATTGTAACTAAACCTACCATTACAATTTGATATATACTAAAGGGGAAATTATGGATAAAAAAGTTTCAGAAACTATGTGATGTATTTCTGCTGTGCCAATGCCTGGGGGTGAAGCTGCTTGTGGGAGGACACGGGCTCCGTTACCTGCGCACACGTACAACCTTGCAGGTTTGGAATTTAGGGCGGAAGCCTGAGGTTATTATTGTTCCAGCTGTTGAATAATGCAGCGCTCAACGCTAGCACTGGCCCGGAGGCCATTTTTATTCGTGAGGAGCCACCCCATCATACCTCACCAACGAGCGCGAGAGTTTGGGTCTGGAGAGGTAATTGTTTATCGTGTAAATGTTTAATGCTCATTCATTTTACATGGACTTATTTTTTTTTACTGGACTTATTTCACACAGCGGCTCTCATTGCTAGCTTCTTTGAAGCCACAGACTCCAAATCCCATCAACCCCTCCTGTGGAATTGTGACATACCCTGGCCCATTTCCTGGGTCACAGTGATCAGCTGTTTTCACTGTACCATGATGACCGTTTATTTCAGATTTTTACATTTTTCATAATTTCATTCATGAACAAACTGGCTAGTTGAATTGTTCATACAAAGCAAGGTCTTGGTCGATTTAGTTGATGACTGACATTATATGACTTGATTGTGATAGTTTCCTGGGGTGGCAGTGTAGTGCAATGGGTAAAAAACTGGTCTTGTAACTGAAAGGTTGCAGGTTCCCAGGTACACTGCCATTGTACCTTTGAGCAAGGTGCTTAACCAACATTGCTTCAGTATATATCCAGCTGTATAAATTGTATGCAATGTAAATGGCATGTAAAAAAGTTGTGTAAGTCGCTCTGGATAAGAGCGTCTGCTAAATGCCTGTATTGTAATGTACCAGAGTTCATAAAATTGCTTTCACTTTCCACACTGTGGAACACAAAACTTTTTTGAAATGATAATGCTCTGGGGCATATTCTCATTAGATTCCTTCCTTAATATAATTTTGAGATAACTGTGCCCGTGCAGTTGTAATTATTTGAATAATTTAAATCCATTTGCCACTTTTTTTTAAAGAACAGGAGTACCAGTTGTCAAACAGCTTGTCATGCTGTGCTAAATCTTGCAGCACATGTGGAGACAAAGGAAGGAAACTTTGTATATCTGTCTGCTGATGGGAATGGCAGTGGGTCATTAGCAACCGTAACGTGGTTATGTAGCGGGCTAATACAAATGCGTACTGGGAATGCTGGTGCGCTTCCAGGAAAGAGTCATTTTAATCACAGATTCATCAGGCTCTGATCAGTGTAAATGTAAAGCAGCTTTCTGCATTACTTGTGCTGACAGTGGCTTAAAGCATCAGCGCCGAAGCCTCGAGTTCCATTTTGTGCGAAACCCTGGCAGGTTTCCTGCTCCAGTGAGACGCACAGCGCTCTGAGACCTTCTGCTGTCCATTACGGGAAAGAGGAGATGAGTCACTGAGATTTGCTTCAATTACTTTGCCGATGAAATCCAATCAGAATTAAAGCAGTCTGCCCTGCTGAATTAATTGCGATTGTTAGCGCACCCTTATTCCCAGCCTCTGGAACAGCTCCTGGCTCAGGCTCCATTTCAGAATATATGGTGGTAATTTTCCAACACTTTTTCTGCCAATTCTGCTCCTCTTCTGGTTGATCTACATTCAAATGTCTGGAAAGCCTTGTTCAAAAACTTTTTAAATGTAAAAATCACACCCTCATAATCATGGTAAACTATAACGGCAGGTTATCTCTTCCTGTGATCCACATAAAACTCTCATCAGAACTACTGTAGATGCTATTCTGGTCTGTAGGAAGTGGTGGGATGTTGTGTGACATAGTTGCTATTTGAAGTAAGAAAAATAATATGAAAGTTTGTGGTTATTACATTACAGGAATTTAGCAGACTCTTATCCAGTGCTACACAGCATCTGATTTATACAGCTGGTTAAGTACCTTGCTCAAGGGTACAACGGCAGCACCCTACCTGAGAATCAAACCTGTGACCTTTTGGTTACGTGCCCAGCTTCTTACCCACCATGCTACACTGCCTGTTATGCAGGATGGAATATATTAGCGGATATGGAATAAGGGTCACTGTACTACTGCCAATTCATTGGCCACTTACAGGAAAAGGTGGAGGGAGATACATGCGGGTACAGTATCCGATTACCTCAACAGTGTTTGGTACGAAGTGTCTTTACTAAATCAGTCTACGGCAGTCTATGTTCAGCTGGACTGTGTTTAGCAGAATGTGTTGAGGAGTGAACCTGTGTCTTTACTAAATCAATCTACGGCAGTCTATGTTCAGCTGGACTGTGTTTAGCAGAATGTGTTGAGGAGTGAACCTGTGTCTTTACTAAATCAATCTACGGCAGTCTATGTTCAGCTGGACTGTGTTTAGCAGAATGTGTTGAGGAGTGAACCTGTGTCTTTACCAAATCAATATACGGCAGTCTATGTTCAGCTGGACTGTGTTTAGCAGAATGTGTTGAGGAGTGAACCTGTGTCTTTACTAAATCAATCTACGGCAGTCTATGTTCAGCTGGACTGTGGAACCCTGGGATTCTACGCACAGAATTTGTCCTCATTTAATAACAAATGAAATACGAAAAAAAATGTTTATTGTGTCATGTAAGATACTTTCTCTAGTTAGTAATTCAATTAGTTGTTTACAATGTATTAAAGAGGAAGATTCAAATCAGTTTTTAAAGATGAGAAAAACTTTTGAATGGAAAACAGTGTTAAGGAAGGCTGCGTACCAGAATATTTGCAGATAAACTTTGTTAGTGTGGCTGAAGCATGTCTTTATTCAGTGAGTGATCTACTATGTACATCTGCTTGTCTTTCTCTTCACAAGAACAATAGGGTTTGGCCAGCCAAATACCAATGGATAGATTTGTGAGCTACTTTGCTAATCTGACAAAAGACATGGTTGTAGTGGCACTGAAATCCTTACTAATTAACATAACTGTAATGAATGTAGAATATAATTAGAAGTGTATTCCTTAATTTCCATGAACAGTTTTAACAGAGTATTTCTTTAAAATTTAGTAAATTGTCAGTTTGATGTTTGATGATGTCAAGATCAGAATGTTAGGTATTGTCACACGTCGGTGTGACACCACTGGGTGTGAGATGCAGCAGTTATAGGTGTGCATCGTTGGTTGCCACATGGAGAGAGAGTGCCCACCCCCACAAACACAAAAACAAACAAACAAACACATTCGTCATTCCCCCTCACAGGTTCCAGGCAAAAACAACAAACTAAAACAACAAAAACAAAAGAAAGCAAAGCAGAGCGACAGCTTTTCAGCTTGCCGCTGGTAGCTGGCTAACTTTTCAGCAGCTTTTCTGTCTTTGTCTTGTGCTCCCACAAAACAAAACTCAAAACTCTTGCTCTCTTGGTGTCTCGGCTCCGTACCGTGGAGAACACACCTTTAAGCACCTGGGCTGATTGGTTATAACAACCCAGGTGCCTGTGTTCTGACCATCAGTAGGCGTGGCCGAGACAAAACCTATTGTCTGATGGACTGAATGCTACAGGTATATAAATAAATACCAACTGAAGGCTAACAACAGCAAATGTAAAATGCTTTGTTTTCCTGTACCTTTAATTGATTAAATAAATGCTTCATTTTGCATTGGCTAAGAAACTAGGATAAAAAAAACCTTTGCTGTCTAATATGCATAGGTATGAATATCACTCATAAAGCTTTGAAATGCAGTTTCTGAGACTCCTTTATTCATTTATGTAATCACTTATGTCTGTGGGGCTAGCCTGAATGAGGCTAGTCTGAATTGGGGCTAGCTTGAATGGGGCTAGTCTGAATGAGGCTAGTCTGAATTGGGGCTAGCTTGAATGAGGCTAGTCTGAATTGGGGCTAGCCTGAATGAGGCTAGTCTGAATGAGGCTAGCCTGAATGGGACTAGTCTGAATTGGGGCTAGCCTGAATGGGGCTAGTCTGAATGAGGCTAGTCTGAATTGGGGCTAGCCTGACTTCTGGATCTGGGGAGCCCTGACCTTTTTGTAACAGAGGAATATAGAGCTATCAGATGCTTCATTACTAAAGCCAGGCTTGCTGCTGAAAGTGGGGCACGGATTTCAGGTCAGGCGCTCGGGCTTCCGGGGGTACTGGACGGATTTATGGAACTGAGGAATACGGCGAGACATCAAGGGCTGCCGTTCGATAAGGTAAAATAAAATGAAAAATCTATAAACCTGGGAATTACCCATTAAGCAGTTCACTGGAAGAACGGCAAATTCAATTTGCCTTGAAAATTATCCTTGATAACTGTGATACTGAAAGGTAGCGGACGGTGATTTTGTCACACTGAGCTCTTAATATCTTAATTGAGGTCGTTCAGCCAGCAGACTGGTTCCAGTCACATTGCCAGTAGTTATTACTGTGTTGTAAGTGCTCCCATGGCAGAGATATTTCATTCAGTGCTGTCTCTAAGGACTTTAGATAAGTTATTCTATTGCCCCTGACAGGGTAAAACTCGATTACTGCACAGAGTATAATCCTATAGCATGTCTGCCTGAAGATGGATGGGTTCTATCACCTGAACAACATGTAGAGAATAGACAGAGGAAGTGAACAACATGTAGAGAATAGACAGAGGAAGTGAACAGCATGTAGAGAATGGACACAGGAAGTGAACAACATGTAGAGAATAGACACAGGAAGTGAAAACATGTAGAGAATAGACACAGGAAGTGACCAGCATGTAGAGAATAGACACAGGAAGTGACCAGCATGTAGAGAATAGACAGAGGAAGTGAACAACATGTAGAGAATAGACAGAGGAAGTGAACAACATGTAGAGAATAGACAGAGGAAGTGAACAGCATGTAGAGAATGGACACAGGAAGTGAAAACATGTAGAGAATAGACACAGGAAGTGACCAGCATGTAGAGAATAGACACAGGAAGTGACCAGCATGTAGAGAATAGACACAGGAAGTGAACAACATGTAGAGAATAGACACAGGAAGTGACCAGCAATTCCCTAAAATATGAAACCTGTGGCGGTTGCTGGGTAGCTCATCCTGTTAAGGCCCGTTTTGAATCCAGACTGTGCCAGTGCAGACTGTGGCCCTGCAGCTCTGCAGGGTAAGTTGACTCGAGCTTAGCTCAGGGAGGCAAGCCCTTCCATTGGCCAGGTTTATCACAGCTTATTGCACACCAGCAACCGATTGGGTGTCTGCAAATTGGGTGTCTGGGTGTCTGCGAAGCAGACATCACATGTTTTTACAGAGGAGCACAACACTTATTACCGTGAAGCGGACATCTTGAGCTTTTACTTGTCTGCGCTCTTCCAAACCGATAGTGGAGGTTTATCAGCACGAGTGAGCTCTGATAAATGCAATTGGGCATTCCAAATCGGGTTAGAAAAAGGAGGGGGAAAAAAGCATTAAAAAACATATCAAAACTGCCATGATAAAAACCGGAATGGGCTGGCGAGTCGTGAAAAGGACACACCAAGAGGGCAGTGAAAGTGAATTAATGAGGGAGACAAGCACCTTCTCTGGCCGATCATATCACTTTAATTGCATTTTCTGCATCGGGAAGTACTGTAGGCTTAAGATAAGTTCATGTTCCCATACATAGAAGATAACATGCATGTTGAATATGTCATGTTGAATATTTATCGTTCGCATGCTCCACAAAGCTGAGTATTCACAGGTTAAATAAATTTGAGTTAAACAGCGTGCTTGATGACACAGTAACACTGAGAATGAACCCAGTTTCCCCAGCCATAAAGCACAATACATTTACAAAAACATTTCAGAGAATAAATATATATTTCTGAAATTATTAGTCATGTTCAGACAATTTGGGATGACTAGTCCTGTACAGAATCCAGCCCGTTGTCCTTGTGCGTGTGGATAGAACTTTTGTCCTTGGACAGCGTACCCTGCAATTCATCACTGCACTGTGTAGGCATTCAGTTTCAGGACTACACGAACAGACCAGGTGAGTCAACCTGGGACTTTACACGAAGCAGGACAGTTACTGTCAGACATTTTTAAAATGATGTTACAGTTATAATCACCGATAATCGGAGAACTTGGAAACTAATTAGTTTCCTGTACACTCTGAATTGAAAAGAAAATTCAGGTGGAAAATGTTAGTCTACCGTACATGACTACTGTACAAATAATTTTAGTGTAGGGTACATACCTAAGGGTAATGTTAATATACAGTACATACATACGGATGCACTCAATGAATGGACATAATGGTGTTGACAGACAACGAACATGGTGAAGTAAACTGAATATTGACAAAAATGAACCTACAGGATCCATCCATCAACCATATACTCTATAATGTTAAAATGTATTTGTGAATGCAGTTAGTTAAAACATTCTAATCTAATTATGATGTAGATGCTCATAAGGAGGTTTCCTCCAGGTACCCTGGTTTCCTCCCACAGTCCAAAGACATGCAGATAGGCTAATTGGAGATAGGTATGAGTGTGTTTGTGAAAGGTGTGTGTGTCCTGCGATAGATTGGTGGCCTGTCCTGGGTGTATTCCTGCCTCTCGCCCAATGCATGCTGGGATAGGCTCCAGCACCCCCACCACCCTGCTCAGGATAAGTAGGTATAGACAATGGATGGATGGATGGATGCTCATAAGGATACTTAAAAAAAAAAATATGCTGGTAATCTTGATCAAATGTCAAGGCTACATAATGACATTAACTTTTTTGCAGGTAAAAGAAGGATGTTGCCAAGTATTCACTGACCCTAACCCTCGCTCCAGACTCTCACTCCGTACCAGACATCATGTCTGTGCCCTCTGACCTCATGGAACCATGCAGATACAACTCCACAGCTGCACAAGAAAGCGCCCTATTTTAATTAGTTTGTCTTTATTCCTTAAAATTTCCTGCCGACTGTGTCATGAATACCTCAGTCCCCCAGTTAATGACATGCTATCAGCCTTAGGGACCGATGATCAACATGCTGTCCATGTTGGCTTTTGTGGTTCTGAGAAAGTAAGACAAAATGGTTTCGATGGAACAAATCAAAGAATTTCTTGCTTGCTGCCTTCGACAATATGGCTATTTTTAGTCTCGGGAAATCAATGGTACCTTCAAAAAATCATTTTTGCCTTGCCTTTAGCTGAAGAATATGTTTTTTTTTCCCCTTATAGGCAAGGAATCAACTGGTCCCTGGATGTAAAAACACATTTTTGACAAATAAAAGTGAATCCTGCATAACATCTTTGGATGAAAAGATCCTCTTTTTCTTTGTGGAATATATTTATGAAATATTTAAGATAAAGATATTTGCATCTTAAAGATCAAACGTATTTGTGTATTTTATAATAGTTCATCTCTTCATCTATTTCTACATTTAATTCCAACATTTTTGTGGTGCTGAGGGTTCATACGATACAGACCATGAACATTAATTGGATTGTACCCAAATTGTATTATTAATATAAATTATATAATTATGTTGATATATTTAAATGTATTGAACATTTAATTCAACAGGTGTGAATATTTAATAGTTGTGTACGTTTGATTGTTTGAGGGCTTGGACATTTGTGGTGTAACACCAAGGCATGGTGATAGGTATTTCAGTATTACAGTGAGTTTTTTTCTTCTTCTTTTATTTTTTTTTAAAGAACACTTTTCTCTGCAGCAATCCTCTGACTGGATGATCATGACTTGAATAATGATCTTTCTCCCTTAACAGCACCATTGTCATTTTTAAAACGGCGTTTTGGCCCAATGAGAGAATAAATATTGTACATTTTACATGCATCAAGCTTTTTCATGAATCACCAATAGCCAGCACCAAAAAAAAAGAAGACCAACAGTGAAACATAATTTTAATTAAACGTAGTGGTTCTCATTTTAGCCCTTTGACCAACATAAGCAATATGTTTAGCCTGAGGCTAAGGGATCAATATCAAGCACAATAACACTGGCAGAAGTATTCCAGCCATTTGTTTGTGGTCACTGACAAAGAAAATTAGTAATAAAGCAGAAATATCCTCATAACAATCCCATAAAGCCACGCTGACAGCACCTGGCGTCTGCTGTTCCAGTCAGTCCTAGCCTGCAGTTCGCTATAACATCGTTCTGCTTTGGTCTATTTCCGCACATCAATGTGAAGCGAAACTCTTCAAAGCTTGCGAGAGGTGCTGTCGCTAATTAGCAGAAACCAGGAGAAAACACGGGCCCAGCTGTACACCAGGGTTTTACCTGCACCACAGTCCCACACTACTGCTAGTCAGACACATCTATAACACGCAGGGAGGTTCAATGCAACGAGTGGGTTCACTCCAGGAGAAACGTGTCTGGGAAAAGAAAAAAAAAAAAAGACAATGGGACTTTTGAAGTCAGGTGTGAGTAATTAGCCCATTTTCAGTTTCTGGAATGTACGAAACGAGGTTACGTGCTGAAGAATTAATTATTGTGCGACGCGATAGTTATTATGACAATTCGCCGTGGGAACTGTGGGTCAATAAACGTCTCTTCTGGCGGTGCGATGCCGTTTCCCAGAGTGCCAGTCTGTCTGCTGTGAGGCAGCTGCGTTCAGTCTACAGTTATCTCCCGTCCTGAAATGTTAGTTTCAAGATTAACACATCAGCCCAGCCATGTATAGACATTTCTCTCAGGAACTCCATCAAGAAGTCCAAATATTTGACTGTGTCAATACTGCTCAGCAAATAGACATATTGCTGCTGCCGCTGTTTAATTTGCAATTAGGACTCTAATGAATTCTCTCAGTCTGCTGTTCCAATAAAGATATATAGTACTCATGGGGGGAAAAAACATAACAGATGACAGTACATAGCCTGTTTTGAGTTAGTATTTAAAAAAAGATGCATTTCGTTCTTACAACAACAAGAAGTAACAATCTTTTAAGTGCTAAGTGCTAAGTTTTAATCGTGATCATTGCCATTCTTGAACAGCTCTGAGAATTTAATAGAGACCGTGACCCAGGGAGAGGAGATGTCGAGGGAAAGGGTGACGGGTGCAATAATTTAATTACACAGAAGCAGATATGGCTTTAATGGCCACTTTACCAGGACTTTTATTTTGAAACAAAATAAAAGATAAACGAGCAATAAAAAGTAAAATAGCAGGAGGCTATTTCACAAAGCAGGATTTCTGAGTTTGCTGGATAACTGCACCGGGTAAAGGCCGGAGCAGCTTTTTTTACTTCAGTCCATGTTCCAGATTTGGGAGGGATCCGGGTTTTACTCGGTGCAGTCATCCAGGTAGGAGTTCCCCACAGAGAAAGAGTAGCTCTGGTTCGAGCTAAACTAAACCACACCCCCCCTCACTGACTCCAGGCAGCTAAGATGCTCACCAATGAGAAACAGGCTAAAGGAATAGTCCAAACAGGCGGAGTTGTTACACAGTATGGGTCCTCATCCGGGAACGAAAATCACACAGGCGTTCGGTCGGGCACTCGGACAAAGGAGAGGATTCAGTGTCGGAATGTAGGCGTAGTCTCCACTCACGCAGTGACTCATTAACTCCTACACCTCGCACAGGTGTGTGGGCTATCTTTGAGCTCCACTACAACGGTAGGAATATCTTTCAGGTGTGTATAATGAGGGGTGGTCTCAGGAATGGGGGGTGGTGGGGGCGAGGGGGTCGGAGGGCCGATACGAAAAAAATACCGGTCATCCACTACTCGCCCCTCATGGCCTTACAAGACACGAAAGGCCGAGTTCATTGGTGAAAAACAACCAAGAGAACCAGATCCGCAGACAGATGTCCTCCGTATTCAGAAGGGAAAGAAAAGGTCTGGAATGGAGACAGGTGAAATTAGTCACTTTTTTTTTGTCTAAAGAGCAAAGTGTCACTTTGTACCCTGCTCTGTTTTTTTTTTCTTCCTTAAACAATTTCTCTCCAAGAGCCTCGTCCGTCTGTCTCCCTGTCATTAATTACGCTGTGTAAATATTTAGACAGCCATATTGATGAGGCGTCTGAATTCGGAGCGCTGGTCAGGCGGGATTTGGGAGCCTGGGACAGAATCGCAAAGCAGGTCGGGCGCCGTCCTTTAATTTGTCTCTCCTTAGTGTCGGCCCATCCCTCGCTAACACGCAAGTCCCCCCGGACACGCGGAGGTAATCTCATTTGACTGAGCGTGCATACGTTACGGAGGGGCCCTCGTCGCGTTCCCGCGGCGACCGGACGCGTCTGAATGCCACCTTTATTGATATGTTGAGATTTACCCGGGATTTTGCAGGGCGGGAGAATCAATTCCCTCGTTCGCGCTAGACAAATTATCCGTGTGACCTTTCGTCGCAAAGTTAGCATAAATCCCTTTGAAAATTGAAACCGGTGGCAACCGTCTCCGAAGAATGAATCTGTGTTTTAGTTTGCTGTCCTCGTCAGGCCAGAAATGGGCTAAGAAAGACATTTCACCTCTCAGCCTGTGGAGGACTGCTGGGATTGCATTATATAGGTCTGCCTGACCACTGCTGCTTTTTAATCCTTATTGGCCACATGGTTCTAGGTCCACTATTTTCTGTGCATGCACATATGTGTAGCTTTATATATACAGTATGTGTGCGTGTGTGTGTATCATATGTTGCATATATACAGTACATTGCGTGTAATTTTATACTGTATATCAGTTACATGCAAAGGTATTGAGATTGGCCATTTTTGTTTTGTGTATACACATATATGTAACATTAGATTACACACTGAATGGTGCTTCTTCCTACAGCAAGGCACTGATCCCAACATACTGATTTCCGCATTCATTCCCTCTGGGGGCCATGTCACCCAGACCTTTTGGTGGTGGTGGTGCAACTCCCCCGGTACAGGGGTACAAACCCCCCGCCCCCCCTCCGGCCCAAATTATCAGACACACACGTATTTCTGTCCTCCCTTGTTTCCCCATCCACCAGCTGCCACACACATAAAGTATATTTCAATATTACATGGTGTTGCATTGGTGGAGATTTAAATATTTTTACAAGGTGATTTTTTTTTCATTTCTAAAAGCACTTGATAAGGGTGGCTAAAGGGTACTGAAAGCAATGATCACAATTTTCTTTGGAGAGAAAAGAAGCCTATTCATTTTTATTCAGTTTCTTTTTGATTTAAATAATTGTGTGGCTCATTCAAGTTATTGCTGGAGAAGGCTTTGTTTCACAGTGCCCTGATCCAACAGTTTAGTTTTCTTTGTAACATCCTCATCCTTTAGACTCAAATATGATACGATGTGTGTTTGCAGATAGGAAATACTGAACAGTTACTGTTTTTATTCCCATTTTCTCTACTTTAAATGATTGATACCAAGGGTATATAATTTAGTCTGAAAGTGTGTGTGTGTGTGTGTGTGTGTGTGTGTGTATGAGCGTGTATGTGTGCTTGTGTGTGTGTGTGTGTGTGTGGTGGGGGTGACAACTGAAACAGATTTTCATATTTAGCCAGATCAAATTGAAGGACGTATACAAAAGAAGATCTCTTGCCATTCTTGAGAGTCATTCTAATGGCAAAATAATTCAAATTCGAATATCTTAAAAGCAGGAGACAGTTGGACCAGTGGAAACTGGAAGTTTTGGTTTTATACCAGGGACAGCTCTTTGACCACTTCAAGGAAAGTACATGTTTCACACTCCTTTCAACTCGACTGTGATTGAAGCCAAGAAGTGCTGATCACAGAAAAACCAAAAAATAAAGATTCATTTGACTAGAGCACTGGAGGTTATTATTACTATTTAAACAGCTAGACATACCTGTGAGTCTAGATATCTCTCTCAATCTCTGACACATAGACAGCAAAATCATTAATGTACTGCCAAAGTAAGAAAAAAGATAAAACTTTACCTACAGACCACTGTATGTGAAGGCCAGGCGAGGGAGAATTAAATATAAAAATGTACTAATTAAAAAATAATTTCTTAATTTTTGTGTGGAAAAAAATAACTCTGATGGCATCCGACATCAACAAACTTTATGTTTGTTCCTTTGTAACAGCTGATTAACTGTTTGGCATGCAAATAATGTTTGTGTTCAGCACTGCGTTCAATGAGTGGCTACCTCGCGGTCAAGTGGAGCAAATTGCCTTGGGTGGTTTGTTGTGGGTTCGCTGTGTTGCTCAGCTGAGTTCCCGTGCTTTTCTGGGATGAAGGGAGGCGATCGGAGCCCGCCGTTCATTTTATTCCACAGAGAAATTTGGTTTATGGGGCTAGCTCTTGTAGTGGCCTGATGAATCCACCAGGGCTTTGTCAACAAATCTGGAGTAGGAGGACGATCACAGGCCTGGTTATGTGATTTTCCCTCTGCCATTATTTGGAACAAAACAGATTGTCTGATACTTTTCAAACAGCCCCAGAATGTCCGTTTTTAAGGTGAATTCACTGTATGCTTGTGGAGGACAATGGAGGGGAGATATTTCCAAATTATTATTATTTTTTATTGTGATCCCATCCATAACTGAAATCTGTCCTTCATAACCTGCTGTTCTCAGGTTATGGCTCAGTTACAGTCAGAGAGGATCACTAATGCTTTATTTTCAAGTACAGGGAGTATTCCGCTAGGTAATTTACAAGTCACAAAAGGTGTCTCGGGCATAAGCGAATGTTTTCATCAACATAAATAGAACAAATGCTTAACACTTTTATTTTTATATATTACACCTTGCTTAAATATGCAAATGCATTACCCACATGTGATATAACCCTAAACCCTGCCACAGTACAGTGATACAGATACTGTACCACATACAGTACATATACCAAAAGAAAGAATAAAAAAGAAAGCCATTAGACTATTTATGTAGTACCTTTCAAGGCATACTGTATATGGAGATGTGCATGATCTGAATAAAATACACATAGGTGTTCTGTTTCACATATTCTTAATATTGCAAAAGTGTTGGGAATAATCAGTGACATTAAAGGTGTGCATTAAAGGGTTTTAATGCATGAGGAGGAGGCAAAGAACCTGGTAACCTGTTTTTTTCTGTGGATTGCATTCAGACCATTTAATAATAATAATAATAATAATAATAATAATAATACATATTATTATATAGCACCTTACCAGAGCCCAAGGTCGCTTGACAAAGTTAAAAGGGTAAAAAAAACAGTATGTACAGTAAATACAGAACAGAAGGGAGTAAAGATAAATAGAGGCAGCTAGGGGTAACTTATGCCGAAGAGGTGGGTCTTGAGTAGGGCTTGAGTAAATATTAACACTGTCTGCTTCCCTGATGCTCATTGAAGAGCATTCCACAGAGAGGGAGTAGCCACAGAGAAAGCCCTTCACCAAACTCACATAGGTGGGTCTCAGGGATGGTGAGTACAGTGCCTAGGGGGAGTGTACACAGCAGGTGAGTGAGGTAGGGAGGGGCCAGGATGGTGAGTAGAGTGCCAGTATTAGGGGAGTGGAGGGTGCAGGGGGAGTGTGCACAGCAGATGAGTGAGGTAGGGAGGGGCCAGGTCATTAGGGGCTTTGCAGGAGAGCAAAAGAATTTTGTAATTGATGCATGTCTTGATGGGATGTCAGTGTAGGCTTTTTAAAGTGGGTATGATGTGTTGCCAGATTGTAGTGTGTTAGTATTAGTATGTTAGTAGTGAGTTAGCATTCTCGCAGCAGAGTTTTGGACCTGTTGCAGTTTAGTCAGTAGGGGATTAGGGAGGCCTTAAAATAGAGAATTACAGAAGTCAATACGGGAGGGAACAAAAGCATGAATTAAGCAGTGGAAGAGGATAGTGAAGGGTGAAGGCGAGCAATATTTCTAAGTGAAAAAATGATGTTTTGACCAGATTAATGATGAGGTTCTAAAGACGGCAGAGGATCGAGAATGACGCCTAGGTCATTCGAACTGCCTTTGAGGCTTGAACAGGGAAACTGTCCATGTTTAAATTGAAGTGGTTGGGTTTGGATAGTTGGGAAAGATATGCAATGAGTAGAATGTCTGATTTGTTGCTATTTAACTGAAGGAAGTTGGCGGTCATCCAGTGCTTTAAGTCTCAGTGCTTTAAAGCATACCTTGGAGTGGATTATTTCACTTATACCACGGTCAGCTGCCAAATAATAAAATACAAGCAGGGGTTGTTAATATTTTGGGCCAATTTGCCCTTAAAATGTGAACTTTTTTGGTGGAACTAACTACTCAAAAGTTGTTTACTAGGCTTGCTACTGTTTCAGAATGTTGCTATGGTTACATAGGTTGGTTAGCTGACCAGGCAGCATATGGATTTAGAACAGTGATTTCTTTGACCCAAACTATTTGTGCATTAAACGTTTTTAACGCACACCTTATGGCCAATCAGAATCGAGTATTCACCCAGACCATGGAATAATACTCTATGCTTATTGGTTTTAAGTCAGATCACTCCAATGAGATTGCTGTCCTCACAGTCAGAGCCTCCTAACTCACCCCATTCTTTGGCTTATCTGCTGCGTCTGACATCATTAACCACCAGACCCTTCTCTCATCCCTTACAGAAGCTGCCATTTCAGGCGCTGCCCTTGCATGTTTTAACTCATATCCTACTAACCATTCCAACTAGGTGACCTTGAGGGGACAGGTCCCTTCCTCTCACCCCTTTTGATCGGTGTCCCACACGGCTCAGTACTTGGTCCCCTCCTCCCCTTTCTTTACACTATCACTTGTTTCAGTTTTCTACTCATAGCATGTCATAGCATTGCTACGCTTAAGAAATCTTTGAGAAGTCCTGTTCCTCCGCATGGACTGGTGCTTCAGCCAGTCGGTGGCTCCAGTGTCTGGCTCCTACCCAGCTAAGTATCTTGGTGTGACACTAGATGACCAGCTGAAATTCTGGAGGGTCTCCCTGCAGGTCGTCCCTTCAGAATGAAAGCATCCACCCCTTCCTCACCTAAGAGGCTACTGAACTGCTTGCACACGTACCTGTGATCATCTGTCTGGACTGTTGTACCACCTCGCTGGCCAGCTCACTGCCCTGTGGCATCAGGCCACTACAGCTGCTCCAGAATGCACCTGCCAGCCTCGTCTTCAACCTGGATGAATTTCCACATCTGGTGGCAGCACGCATTCAGTACATACGCCATTCTGAAAATGGCATTTCCCCTTCCCATCTAACAGACCTCTTCATTCAGTGTCATTCAGAGTGTCAGTCAGTGTGTCAGTTAGAGTGAGTCAGAGTGTCATTCAGAGTGTCAGTCAGTGTGTCAGTTAGAGTGAGTCAGTGTCAGTCAGTGTGTCAGTTAGAGTGAGTCAAAGTGTCATTCAGAGTGTCAGTCAGTGTGTCAGTTACAGTGAGTCAGAGTGTCATTCAGAGTGTCAGTCAGTGTGTAAGTTAGAGTGAGTCAGTGTCAGTCAGTGTGTCAGTTGGAGTGAGTCAGGTTGTCATTCAGAGTGTCAGTCAGTTTGTCAGTTAGAGTGAATCAGTGTCAGTCAGTGTGTCAGTTGGAGTGAGTCAGAGTGTCATTCAGAGTGTCAGTCAGAGTGAGTCAGAATGTCAGCGTGTCAGCTCCTCTGATTTTGACACTGCTCACCACTAGCCCTGTTGGTGTTTGATACCATGCAAAATGCAGTATTCTTTCACTTTAGTCCAGTGGGTATGTCATATTACAGCACACACATTTCACCAACATCCTTACTTTCTCCATTTATCTTTTTTATATGGAATATTCATATGAAGTTCATTGTTCCCATATGTGCACCTCTGCTGGGCACATTAAAATATTTTAAGAACATTTCAATGGAATTGATCTCTAGGCAACATGTTGGCTGAATCCTTGCGCCTTGAAAAGATTTAAAGAATCTCATTTACTTGGAACAACCGTAAGAGACCATTAAAAAGTCTGTGCTGTTATCCTATGAATAGTTCACCTCAATCTTAATACATACTGCAGCAAGAGAGACCTTAAATATTAGCGGGTCCAAATGTTTGTTGTATTTTACATTCATGCACTCCTACCCCAAGAGGATGTTTGAGGAAAAACAATTTAGCTTCAGCACTGTGTGTAAGAGCATAATGCTAATGTCTTTAAACAAATATTGTCCAGGTTAAATTTATAGCTCTCAAACAAGCAAACCACGCATGTATTCTAGTTTATCAATTGTGGATTTTCAGGACAGCAGAGTGTTTTACCATTTTCTAACGCAAATGGACGACAGCCCTGACCCCCACCCCCTCCCCACCCCCACACTCCTTGCCCTCAACCCCAGCACCTAACCCCCCCCCCCCCCCCCAAGACTTCTATCTTCTGTAATGAATTAGGTTTTTTCATTTTTCTGTGGGCTAATGGTTTCTGATGGCTTGCTTGTGTTTTATGCATTCACAAATCATATCATGGTTTGAGGTTCACATAGTTCCCCACATTTACTGGTTTAGTGATGTCATATAAATGCGCCGGGCAGGGGACATTGTTAGCAAGGCTGGCTTAGTTACACACCACTCACTTGTGTTCTCTCACATTGTATGGTGCTTTGGTAAACTACTAATGTCCAGCCAATAGTCATGTGTCTGATAATGTATATGTTGTACTGGGTATAATATTTCAATAGTAATCAGGTCAGGTTGAAAACCCCAGTTACCGTGAATGAATGACAGCAATGCACTGTCTAAATGCATGTGTGTAAAGAAGCCAAGTAAATCCCATGAACATACACTCTATGCATCTGTAAAAACATGATTCCTAAAATCTGTCTGTGTAAAAAAATATTGATATACAAATGGCGCAAAGCAGCTAAAACTACACCAATGTGTCCCACACAAGCTGAATAAATGTTCTCCAAATCACTGTGACTACAATTGTCCGTGTAACTTGGCCCTGTGTCCTTTCGTCCAATTGGCCCTGACCTCACCTTGGCATCTGGGGAGAACGTGGTCTTTGTGTGGGCGATCTTGACTCGTGTCAGCAGAAATGTACAGTACAGAATCTCATAAAATGCTGGAAAGTGTGCCATGCCCCACCATTCTGAAAACGTGGCAGATTGTGTATGGGCCATCTCAGTAACTTTGCGGGTAACATAAGTGCCAAAATCCCAATATCGTAATGCACTATTCTATAAGTGATCTCCTCCAGTCAGATGTCCTCCTGGCACTGCCCAATCCGTGGTAATTGCTACTGCCGAAGTCCCCGCATAGTATTATGCCTGCTGCTGGAGCTACATTTACACACTGCAAATGAGTCTAAAAATGCCCTGCTCTGGATCTGCATACAGCAGCCGTTTCCATCGGTTACGGTCACCTGGGTAACAGCTGAAACAGAGGTCACATTTCCTCGCCTTCAACGGATCTTATGGTTTCTTATGTGACGCGTAGTCAGTAACTCAAATGAAAATTTTGGGTCGGTTATGCGTCTGTCAATTTTTCGTTCCTCTTCCCATAATCCCTTCTGTTTCCCCAAAGGGCTTTATGCGAAGGCCGCCTAGGCCGACTGCAGGAAATTTGCTCTGAAACGTCCTGCTTTAGTCCACGGCGAGACACGCGTTCCATTGCCGGGCAGAGACCTGTAAGCAATAAACAACTCATGGGATTGGAGGAGGAAGCGATTTACGGTCCACCAATAACCTGGTTTTTATTGCTTTCCGAGGTGGCGTTGCTGGGGAAGTCGCTTGCCTGAGAGAGCTTGTGGGCCAGATCAATAACCCCTCCTCAGCTGTTTGCTTATTAATTTATGCATTAACCTGGAAAAGGGCCAGCTTCATATTTCCACTGATTTGCATCTTTGCATTGGCACCAGCTGGCTGGATGCTGCTATAGGTTACTGCCTTGCCTAACTCCATCCAATTATAAACTGTAAAGCGCTGTGAAATCAGGTCAAGAATGAAACAGTCTGCAAAGTGGAGGTGGCCTTCACACAGAAAAAATAAAACAACAAGAACAACACAAGGTCCTACATTGAGGAGAACAGCATTTCAGGCAATTACAGCATGTTAATTGCCTAGAATTACTCTCGGTTCTCTTTTTTCCTGAATGGATTACCTGTCCTTTGTTTATTTTACTTTTTAACAAGTAAATTCTAGGAAATTAGTGAAGAAGTGGCAACTTGCCAAATGGATTTCATACTGTTTGAATTATAACTTTCCATTTTTTTGTGGATTGTGGAAAAAAATTAAGGTTTGTAACTGCAAGTATTTTACATTTTAAATCATTTCAGTTGCAAACCTAAAATTTGTCTGGTTGGTTTCACCAACAGATTAGACAGGAAATGTTAGAGTTTGTGCTTGATACCGGTAATGATAACATTACTTCATTTGTTTTTAAAATTATATTTGAAAATAGTTTAATACTATGAAATCACTCATATCGTTCAAAGGGAATGTTTTCTACCTTCCATTTTCTATGTGACAGGTAGTCGTGAGGCTTTTTAACGAGGTAGTCCCCCTCCCCTCCCTCAGCATGGTGTACTTACATTTAAGAGTGCATTAATATGGACAGACTAATATGATTTACACATCTTGTGTTCAAAAATTCCAAGAATGCCCCATAAGATATAACCGAGGCGGTAGTGGAGGGTAAACGTCAGTTATCCACATTTTTAAAATGAGAAAGTTCACTCACCTATTTTTCATGAATTATCCTTTCACTTCGTTGCATTTTAGTACAATGTTTCCGTCCACATTTAGGAAACTCAATGAAAATGATACGCCTGTTATAAAAAACTAGGGAGGCAAGCCTTTGATATATTTGATATATATTTGATATATGAAAATAAATAATGTAGGCTCATTTACAAAGCATTTTAAATCTAAAGAATTTCCAAGATAATCAGCAAGGGGATACAGATTGTATAATTACGTTTTTTACTCATTGTTCTTTTTTTATTTGTTAGCCTTGCTAGACTAGCTAGGTATATGAAGCTAGGTAGCTAACGTTACCGATAGTATATGCAAGTATGTTATACACGTATGGATCGGCTATTGAACGTTCTGTTCCAGACCTTAGAATACAGCGTGTTAAGACAACATGAACCCTTTAATTCCCCTGCTGTTGTCATCCTTGCGTAATGGTAAGCATGTTTGGTTCTTCTGTAGAAGTTTATTTTGTTTCATATAAACTTGTACCCCTGTGAATAAACCATTTTTGATTTGCATTAGTTTCGGACGCTTGTGTTTTATGCATTCACAAATCATATCATGGTTTGAGGTTCACATAGTTCCCCACTTTTACTGGTTTAGTGATGTCGTATAAATGCACCGGGCAGGGGACATTGTTAGCAAGGCTGGCTCAGTTGCACACCACTAATTTGAGTGAATATTAGTTATAATGGTAATGGTAAGTGAACTTGTTTTACAGGGACAAATCTATTACAGAATTTTCCCTTAAGGATCTCCACTGATCCTTTGCGATACGTTTTCTGATCTTCTCTCAGTCCAAACAACAGCTCAAGACTCACCTATTTAAGTGTATATGCAAGACATTTAACCACACACACACACACACACGCACGCACACGTTACCTTTTTATTTTCAACTAACAATTTTTACATTTTCATGGGGTTTCTTCTCTTAATGATCCTCTGTATAACCTGTTTTGTTATTAACTTTTTTTTTTGTTACTGTTATTATTATATCCTGTGTGCTGTGTGTCTTATCCTGATTTTCCAGTGAACTTGGTTGTCCTGAAAGGCGCTTTATTAATAAAATGTATAATAATAATAATAATAATAATATATTGATTGTTTAATAATTCTTTTGTCAGTCCTTGATGACTTTCATATTGATATTCATATTGATACTATATATTTATTATTTTCCCTTAGTATTATCTATGTAAATTGAATACAGACACCACATAATTTAGGGGATTGGCGTTATTTAATTAAGAAAACTGATATTGAAAAGTGATTTAATAAAGGAATTGATTATGAGAGGGAGCTGAATTGAGGGAGCAGTTATGAACAGAACTTGAGTGAATTGATTTTAAAAGATTTAATGGGAAACAAATGACATGAATCTATCCTGCCAAGTGTCTGAATTGATCTGTAGAAGGGATTGATGCCAGACCTCTGGTGAATAGCGATTAAGTTGTCATTCTTAAAAGGGGTTCAGCTTGTTTTTGCCCTACGATGTAAACCGGTCGCAGAAAGGCGAGCCCAGGGTTTGACCACCATTTTCACCACTACAGCACTCGATATAACAATGAAATTCTCAACAAGCAGTATATGAAAGGCACTTGGAAAGCAATTGAATGGTTTCTGTTTGTCCTGTCCTCAGTGTTCAAACCCCAGCTGAATCTTCACGATTCAGGAACTGTGGAACTGTGGGACAGCGCTGGATGACTGAGCAGGTTAACAGCTCTTTTCTGCAGGCTGAATGGGTCCAAAAATAAACAAGGCAATTGATTTCAGAGGAGGTGAATAACCCAACAAGAAGTAGTTAAATATGAAGAAAAGAAGAAAATGAAGATGGTCATTGTTGTCGTCAACAACAGTTTATGGCAGAGAATACAAAAAAAAAGAAGGGAAAAGATTTCACATGACTCAGTCACCGTATGCTTTTCTAAGCAGACCAAATTGTTTTAATATAGAAAACCTGCCGTGACCCGCGTCTTTTGTCCTGAAAGTTTTGCGCTCAATCACTGGCAGCTTTCTGGAGGATGGCCGCGCTTTTCAATCTGAACACGGGGTTCAAAAACAAACTCAACAGGATGGCAAAGATTTGCAGCAGAGTGCCTGTGAGGTAAGCCAGAATTGAACTGGTCTGAACTTTACAATACAGATGATTACTATCATTGACTCCTCCTGAACTACCACTTCACTTTCACTCCATCAGAAGATCCAGGCCTCTCCTCCTGGTATAGCTGCTGCTTGTCCCAGGGTTCAAAGTCTGGAGGCGACCGTTCGTTTGCACTGAAGCAATTTGGCCGATGAGTGCTAGCGCCCGCGCTTAGCCGCAGGCGTCGATAGCCGGGCGCAGGCGTCGATAGCCAGCCGCAGTCAGACCCCATGTGAACAGGCCATGCCGGGTCAGAGCCCTGGGAATGAGTTTTTAACCCCAGAACGGCCGGGCTTTATTGCCAGGTTTATTGCAGAGTGTGGGCGACTGTGGGAAATGTACTCAACCCAGGATCTCTGTCATTAAGGGAGCGCTGCGATTGCCGTTAGTTAGCAAGCTAGCTGGCTAGAGAAGAGCACAGTATGGCCCCTACACTGAGGGCAGAGGGATTATAGCAAGCAGGCTAACGTTTGGCCCTGGCTCTTGTTTGGTAGGGTACTTGTCAACCTCGGGAACAAATACTTTAAAATTAAAGTTTTCCAAAAGAGGAGAGGACAGTTTTATCCACTTTATTACATATTTAATAACTAGCTAGCTTGTGTCAACTACCTGGCTAACTATTTTACTAACATTTTTACAAAGGTTGAGTAGCGCTTCTAGAGGCATCTTCTGCCTCGACTTCACCAGTTTCCCCTTCCTGTACGTTAACTTACAGCAGATACTTACTCTGCTGCGCGTTGGACTGAACAACATCCCTTAGCTGTGATATAATCACAATATACAACAGCCTGTTGTGAGCTATTGCTTAAATGTGCTCTATTCAGAATGTAATATAATGCAGTCCAAGAGTGACAATGAACAGATGTTTATCTTTTATTCCAACTCTGGTTCTGTTGAAGACTGGGTGGGTATGATCATGTCTGAATGAAACATTGTTTCATTGTTGCCATAAATTCAGCTGCTATAACTTTGTCTCTGAAAACTGGTGAATCTCTAGCACCAGGGGACCACGATATAGCTGTGTGCAGCTCTTATCAGCTATGTCAGTAGTCAGTAGCCAAAAGGAATCGAAATGGGTGAATTTAAAATAGCCAGAAGCAAAAACACGCACTGCATTTCCTGATTTGGGGGAATTTGTTCATATAAAATATTGTTTTCCCAGTGCATTTATATAATAAATAAAATGAACATGTATCATTGCCTTTCAATATAAAACAGAAATTAAATAACATTAAAAAAAAAAACTCCTTTACAACCAGGAAGCCTCGTTTTTTCAACAGCCATCTTTTTCATCAGAGAAGACACCTGCAGGAATACATTCAAACGATTTTAAGATTTCAGGAAAATAAATAAATAAAGAAATAAAAAGGTGCACATAAAAATTCACAGAACAGACTATTCAAGAGCAAAATAATATAACAGTGCTCTGGAAGCTAATTTGGGCGCCGGCCTTATGTGATGTCTCCCTTTGATGTCTGCTCTCAGTGGCTACAGAAACCCTCTAATCTTAAATCTAATCCCCTTTTACATCACGGCAGCGAAGGAAATCAGGAAGTTGGCCAACAGTATTGAGAACTGTGTTTGGATTAGAGGAGACCCTATATCAGTGGTCTCCAACCCTGGTCCTGGAGAGCTACAGGGTCTGCTGGTTTTCATAGTGATTCTGCACTTCATGAATCAATTAGAGCGGCTGATTACACAGTTAACTCACTCACCTGGTGTCTTGGGTCTCAACTGGGTGCTGATTTTAAGGTGAAAACAAAAACCAGCAGACCCTGTAGCTCTCCGGGACCAGGGTTGGAGACCACTGCCCTCTAAAATCACCCCCCCCCCCCCCCCCCCACCGCCATTTTTCATTGGCCATATCTTTTCCACTGTTGGAGCTTTCTTACCTGTGGAAATATGAGCTTTTCCTGAACATTGGAAATCTCATAAATGTGTGGTGTACCATTTGTGGCCTACAGTGTTTCCCCCCACAGAATAGTTTTCTATTCCCTTAAATAAAGTAGCAGGCACAAGGATTTCACTTCTTGTAAAAGGAACCCTGTGGTTCATGGGGCGGTGTCGGAGAGAGAAATGAGAAGCAGGAAGTAGCCTTCTTGTGTATTAAATATTAAGGGCACACAGTAAACAAGCACTAACACACACTAACTCCAAAATGCTGTTTAGTTTGGTCAAGTATAGTAGCATCTGACAAATAACTAAGAACCCTGCTAAAAGTTCCAGCATAAACCAGTCTAAGCTTGTCCAGCTGGTTTAAGGCGTGTTTGACACTTTTACCTGGTCAACCACCTGTTCACCAGCTGGGCAGCCTATATACAGAAGTCAGCTACTCTACCAGTTGACCTACCAGCTAAACCAGCTTTGATTAGCTTTGTTTGGTTAGACACCAACTATGACCAGCTAGACATGTCGATCACACAGTTTAAACCATCTTAAACCAGTTTAGAACCCCAGCTGGACTTAGCTGGAGTTTTCAGAAGGGAACTAATTCACAAAACACAGAAAATTCACACATTGCCCAAATATCTGGTAGCGTAACAACAGCCCTATAGACTGGTTTTGAATCGCACAAGAGCAAGATCACATCGGCTGGGTGCCTGGCTATGGAAATGGCAGTTACTGTAATGTACGCTGCAGAACCAAAGGCTGCACAGCTCCATGGTGGGCAGCTGTGCTGAAAGGAAGAGTATGCAGAAATGGCTCATTAAAGGAGTACGTTTGACTACATTTGCTGGCAGTGTGCGCTGTGGCTAAAAAATATCATCAGCTATCCCCAGCGTACATTCATCCATCCATCCATCCATTATCTATACCTGCTTATCCTGAGCAGGGTCGCAGGGGGTCCTGGGGGTGCTGGAGCCTATCCCAGCGTGCATTGGGTGAGAGGCAGGAATACACCCTGGACAGGCCGCCAATCTATCGCTGGGCACTCACAACATTCACTCATACCTATGGGCAATTTAGAGTCTCCAATCGGCCTACCTGCATGTCTTTGGACTGCGGGAGGAAACCGGAGTACCCGGAGGAAACCCACACGGACACGGGGAGAACATGCAAACTCCACACAGAAAAGCCCCAAGCCGAGATTCGATCCCACAACCTTCTTGCTGTGAGGCGACAGTGCTACCCACTGCACCACCGTGCCGCCCCCCAGTGTTCAGAGGAGGAAAAAATATATAATAAATATAATGAAAGTTCAGAAACTGATTTAATAATCAGGAGTGGTCCTACGACACATGCCTAATCCTGCTTTTTGGGGCTTATCAGATTTGATGGCACAGCATGTGTTGGTCTGTCTGTCTAAGATGGTCATATTGCAGTAAAATATAAGTGAGATAATCTGCCCATGCCAACATGCTGTACATATGGAGCTGGCAATTTCTTACTGGGCTGAAGTTATGTTCTGTTTTACCACAAGTACTATCACTATGATAAATTTTTTTTATTTTTTAAACTCACTCTTGAATTTGAACTTTTTGAGCAAAAACTGTTTGATGAAGTAGTGCAAGATATACTTCAAAGAATTCAGTTTATTTTTGTCAGCCTTGATTTAAAATACCTTTTAAAGTGCTGCAGTTGCCTTATTTATAAAGCTCTGCAGTTGCTGTTTAACACTTATCTCAGTAGAATTACTGTACTTACAAGCTGAAATCCCCAGAAATCAATTTATATAACTGCATATTTGACAAAAAAAGAAGAAAAAAACAGACAAATAATCTTGTTCAGCAGTTGTTGTTGACCAGCTGGGTTCCACCAGGAATCCACGCAGGTAGAAAAACCACCACAGAAACATCAGCACAGCCTGAAGAGCATACCCTGAGGACACGTCCAAGAAGAAGACATTCAGTCCCTCTGCGCAATTACTCTACTTATATAGCCATTTGGTCCAATGTTAGGAAGGAGGGAGTCGTTTCATTCGCAGATATGTCGAAACACTCAGAGCGTGGTGCCATGTTCTCTTTAAAAGGACAAAAAGAGAAAGAAACTGCTGGATGGTGAGTTTTTCTTTCTTATTCAGAAAGGAAAGTGAATCCGCCCACAGGGAAAGGTTAATTAACATCTGGACTGATTTACACGACACTTCAGACTTACTTAGGCTGGAGTAGCAGCGTAGTGATAAAACGTTATATGTCCTGTAACTCCCATGACATTTATGACACTTGCTGTGCACGAGCTGGGTTATTTATACATTTACTCACTGAACGCAGGAAGCAGCGCTTGCGCCGAGGAACAGAACCCTTAGGGCTGACTGTACGCTAGAAAGGAAAACGTCGGGAGGTATTGTGTGTGTTTTTACCCCGCATTATACGATGATAAAATGAGCAAAATAAAAACAGGATTGTGTGCAGACGACAAATGTTTTGACAAGCCGTTTGGTTTGAACTATTCGTAGGAATGTATTCTTCAGTGTTTTTTCATTTGTTTGTGCAACTTTAGTTTTTTGTTTCGCCAAGGCTTGTTGTTTTTGGAACTGTGAATGTGCATATTTGTTTAAATTAGATCTTCATCGTAGAGGGGTCATAAGGGCTTGTGGGGGGGGGGGGGGGGGTGTTGGGGGGGTTAATTTGCACATTTTAAGACTGCACTCATGGAGGGGAGGAGGAAGTATTTAGAAGGCACAGATGACACATCCCACAGGTGGTGAAAAAGAGCAGCCTGTGTGCTTTGATCCTCCTGCTCGTTTCTCCAGCCCATTTGAGATGTGACCATGTGTTGTTTCAGAGGGCTAGCTATGGCCACTGCACTGAGTGTCTTTCTAAAAACAATCTTACATCATCATTTCATCATGACCGCTTACTTATATTTCACTTTTCTCCCATCGAAAAGAGAGAGCTGGTGCCAATTCATCTCTGCGTGTGTGAGCTGATTGTAGCCCACCAACCAGCTATAATGCAGTTGCTCTCCTCATCATTCGATGAGGCAGTGTTGGTATACAGCAGTGGTAACTAACCCTGTTCCTGGAGATCTACCGTCCTGTTGTTTTTCACTTCAACCCTAATTTGGCACACCTGACTCTACTAATTAGTAGCTCAACAAGACCTCTAGCTGTTGAATGAATTGCACTTTGTTAGGGTTGGAGTGAAAATCTACAGGATGGTAGATCTCCAGCAACAGGGTTGGTTACCACTGCTGTATACCAGCACTGCTATACGGTATATCAGACCAGCACAGTGAGAGCGGTGTGCCTCACTGGCTTCTGCGGAGGCTGCAGTGCTGACCCCCTCGTGTGCGCTCTTAGCATTGTCCCGCTTCTCTGTTGAGTTGTGTCTGCTGCCCCGGCCTTTTCACTCAGCTATAGAGGCTCTCCGCAGACATCGCTGCAACCCTGACATTCACAGGCGCTGTTATCCGGAGCGACTCGCATCGCTTATCTGTTTTTTCCTCTTAATCATGCAGCTAGTCCAGCTGGACTTTTACTGAAGCAATTTGGGTTAAGTGCCTTGTGCCAAGCAACCAAGGGCACTGCCCCCTCCCTGGAAATCACATCCATAACTAGATGCTTCTCTGCCACGCAGTGAAGTCAGTCTGTCTGTCTGCTGACAGGGCCACAGATAAATGTGTGGATTTGGGTGGCACCAGTAAACCCCCGTATTACTACAGAAACCCTATGTAGACAGGCTGATTTCAAAATTCCTGCCAGTGTTACATAATCTGTCTGGTACAGAGGCCAAATCCTAGACGTCTTGCATGAGCAGAATGAAAGCCAGTGTCTGCAACACCATGTGGTCTGAAAAAAGCTATACAAGGGTCAATCTGCCGTCTGGCTTCTTAAAACCGACTAGCCACCAAGGAAACGCATAATTATGACAATTTTTGCTCAGGAAGGAGTTTATCTTTGCTCTGAAAAGACTCCATCTCACACTGTGTGTTTTTATTAAAATGGCATGATTTTAGGTGAAAAAGCCACAAAAAGAATGCATGTAATAAAAACAAAAAACAAGTAGATCAATCCCATAAGTGCAAAATCAGTTCAGCCGGTTTTGCACACAAAGCCAAAGCTGGCAACACTTATCAGGCTATGGAAAGCGCCCAGTTCAGAGGAAGGAACCCTGTCCCATATGTGGAATGAGCTTGACTATAATCTCAGCATTCTTTTTGTCCCAAAGAGAAAGCTCACGACTAGGGTCATCTAAATGACACATTTTTAGTGGCGCTCTTTAAGACAAATGGACAAATACAGATTTGGTGACAGACTGCTGTGCCTGCATACATGTGCTGGGGTAAAAGTCAGGGTAACTCTCCAAAATAAGTTCCAGTTTCAATACTTTATTGCCATGTCAACAGGGTTGATTGGAATTTGATTTGGTGGGCTCATTATCAATACACTAACAATAAACACATCAGCACAAAGACACAGAATAAGCTGTAAGACACAAATGATACATCCCTAAAATGACCATAGCAACAAAAAATAGTAGAATAAATAAATAAAATAGGACCATGGGGTGCTGTCAGCAGCTAGAGTACAGTGACCAGAGTACAATGCACCAGACCTGGGGCAAATACATATTTGTTTTGGATTCAAATACTTTTCTGTGTTCTGTTGATCTTGCCTGGTGTAATTGAGCCTGCCAATATGACCGGAAGGTGGAGTTTGCACTGTTTGAGAGTATTTCATTGGTTCCAAAACACTAGACACAATCAGTAAAGTGTAGAAAAGGTGTGCAATGCCCACAAGCCCAGGCCCTATGACTAGATGAACACCTCTGCCATATTGGTGCTAAGGAGGCAGACTGGATTGGTGCTATTGTAGAACCTGGATGTTCTACACTGAATGCCTCTCAGTCTTTAAAGTATAAAAGTATAAAGTATTAAAATGTAAGTATAAAGCAGAATTACAAAATCATTAAAATGACATTCTTATTTGTTAAGGTCCTTACAAAAAATTCCATCCAAAAAATAAAATAAAATAAAAATAAAATAAATAATAATAATAATAATAATAATAATAATAATAATAATATGCAAGCCAGACTTATTCCCAGTCTATGCTTGCAGCTTTATTGAAAAAACACCTTTGCTTTAATCTGGTTATTCATATATTGTAAATACATCAAGTAGAATGCATCTTTCAAAAATGACCAACTATCCAAATCAGGATCAGCACTGAACTAAATTAACTAAATTAAATCAACTTAATTAAGTGCTTAGTTGGAAAATTAGTTGATAAAGAAATTAACCAATGTCTGTATACAAATGGCTCTCTAGCACTAGCTTAAGCAGGACATAATGAGTTTATGAATTTCTTAAACTAGCACCATTAATGTGCATTTAACTAATACCATGTCTTAAATGAGGATAAAGTAAAATATAATTATTTGAAGATATGTGGATGTTGGCAATCTATCACAGTTTTTTTTTTTTTAATTATTATTCTTGCCAATGTAACATTTTGTTTTTAAAGTAAACTTTCTGAGAGCTTTGTTGACATGCATTTGCATTAAACACATATTTTATTTATGTTATTTGTTTATTTTACCCTCTACCTGACTCGAGGAGATAATTTCTGTTTGCGCATATTTCTGGTGGTAAGATCCTTGAGATCTCTTTCAGCAAAGGCCAGCAATGAGACAAACAAAACAATCAATCAGCACTCTGTCAATTGGAAAGTTTTTTTTTTTAATAAACAAAGTGCGCTCTCCAAGTCTGAAGTCTTTTCCTTTCAAATGGCTTTGTTAAAATAAAATGTTTGGTTTGTGCATAATCTTTTCAGACTTCAAATACTCTTTGAATGCAAATTATATTGGACCAGTCATCTAGAGCACTTTAATTATCATTAATCAGTCTGGGTACCAAAATGTTTTGGGTTGAAAGCCTGTGTTTTGGGCACTGTTTCTAAGGAGTTATATAGCTGAAGACTGATGATGTTAACATTTTCTTTCCTTCATACAAATACTCTGACCTTTTGAAAGAATCACCAAATAGTCATTTACGTGCCTTTGGTATAGATAATGTAGATTTGCAACAATATACAGATTCTTCTGCGATCAGTTCATGGACCATGAATTACTGCCAACAAAAACAGTCACTAGGATTAAATCATTTTTAAATCAAAGCAGTTGTCCTTTCCTTTGGCTGGGATTCAATGAACATTTGTTCTTTACTTTGACTGACTATTAAAAGTTTTCTTCACAAACACAGTTTGTCGTGTTCAGAAATGACAAAAACCAACTTTCCAAAGTGAGTTTGTGAAGAAATTGTTTATTTTACAAAGACTATTGATCATAAAATAATAATAATAATAATAATAATAATAATGATAATAATAATAATAATAATAATAATAATAATAATAATAATAAAATTAATAGAAAACATTTAAAGCTACTTTGTTCAAAGTTTCCATCTGTTCCAGTTCACTTGTAATTGTGTCATGAACTTTTGTCTCGTAGCTTTGCCAATCCAAATGGATCAATCTGACTCCATTAATACAGAGCTGTGTCATCTACAGAGCTATGAAGCTTATTCCATATTGGGGCATCTGTTCAAAATAGGAGGACATTTCCAGAAGGGGTTGACTCAGTGCAGTATTTTGGAACAGTACACCACTATTATGCACATTTTACATTGTATAAAATTTGAAATCAATTTAATACAACTACAATATTAGTGAAATGTTTGCATCAAAAAAGAGCCTTTCTAGCTTGAGTAAACATGCCTGACTGTTTTACATTCTCCATGCTCTAGGACTTCTCATTGAGGAAGGCCCTTTTGCTTATACAGTAGCGTGTTGATTTTCATGTCAAACACATGATAATTCTGGATGGACCTGTAAGCTGGTGTGGTCAGTGTGGATGGCCCTGTATGCTGGTGTGGTCAGTGTGTGGTCAGTGTGGATGGCCCTGTAAGCTGGTGTGGTCAGTGTGTGGTCAGTGTGGATGGCCCTGTATGCTGGTGAGGTCAGTGTGGATGGCCCTGTAAGCTGGTGTGGTCAGTGTGTGGTCAGTGTGGATGGCCCTGTAAGCTGGTGTGGTCAGTGTGGATGGCCCTGTAAGCTGGTGTGGTCAGTGTGGATGGCCCTGTATGCTGGTGAGGTCAGTGTGGATGGCCCTGTAAGCTGGTGTGGTCAGTGTGGATGGCCCTGTAAGCTGGTGAGGTCAGTGTGTGGTCAGTGTGGATGGCCCTGTAAGCTGGTGTGGTCAGTGTGTGGTCAGTGTGGATGGCCCTGTAAGCTGGTGTGGTCAGTGTGTGGTCAGTGTGGGTGGCCCTGTATGCTGGTGTGGTCAGTGTGTGGTCAGTGTGGATGGCCCTGTATGCTGGTGTGGTCAGTGTGGATGGCCCTGTATGCTGGTGTGGTCAGTGTGGATGGCCCTGTATGCTGGTGTGGTCAGTGTGGATGGCCCTGTATGCTGGTGTGGTCAGTGTGTGGTCAGTGTGGATGGCCCTGTAAGCTGGTGTGGTCAGTGTGGATGGCCCTGTATGCTGGTGAGGTCAGTGTGGAGGGCCCTGTAAGCTGGTGTGGTCCGTGTGTGGTCAGTGTGGATGGCCCTGTATGCTGGTGTGGTCAGTGTGTGGTCAGTGTGGATGGCCCTGTATGCTGGTGTGGTCAGTGTGGATGGCCCTGTATGCTGGTGTGGTCAGTGTGTGGTCAGTGTGGATGGCCCTGTAAGCTGGTGTGGTCAGTGTGGATGGCCCTGTAAGCTGGTGTGGTCAGTGTGTGGTCAGTGTGGATGGCCCTGTAAGCTGGTGGGGTCAGTGTGGAGGGCCCTGTAAGATGGTGGGGTCAGTGTGGAGGGCCCTGTAAGATGGTGGGGTCAGTGTGGATGGCCCTGTAAGCTGGTGTTCAGTGCATTTCTGCTGTTGGTGCTGCAGTTTAGTATGCAGTTTAGTATGGGTCCACAGCTCCAAATTCAGCGGTTTAAATCCCACAGGGGGCACAGCTTTTGTACTCTTGAGCTAGGGACTTAACCTGGGTAAATACCCAGCCGTATACATGGATAGTATGTACGTTGCATGTACAGAGGTTCATGTGAGCTTCCAACTACCATTTTACTGTTCTAAGTGACAGGGTTTTTCTTTTTTTTAAAAATCTTTATTCTTATGCTCGTACAAAAGTGCATTCTGAGTGGTTAGCAATTACAAAAACACTTCAGCTCAGCAGGGCCTTGAACGGCCATTTTAATTTCTGTCTGTTGAAGCCGACATGGTAAGTGTGATTACAGAGGCTGCTGTGATGTCATTCTGCTAGCGAGACGAGCGCCGCTCGGGCACCGCGGACAGACGGCCTGCTGTTAGCCATTTTCACAATAGCGAGCCAGGGACTTAATTTCGAAAAATTTTCCCTACGTGATTTTAAGGAAACCTTGAAAAAGCAGTTTCAACTGCAAAAAGGATTGAGACTGTCAGCAGAGTTTCTCTTCAAATGAGAAGAAAATGTTTTGTGAATGCTAAGTTCACGGTGATTTTCTTTTCTAATAACACGCTTAGGCTACCCAGTGTCCTTTGAGCTTCCAGAAGAGCATCGACAGAATCTGTTAACACCTGTGAGTGTCTATTAGGTTATTAATGGTGCAGACACTGTACGGCAACACACTGAAGCCAAGGGCATCGTTTTGAAATTCATATTGTGCATATCAACTGTGGATGTGAGGTCATGCAGCCTGGTCCCTGAAACATGGAGAAAATGCATGATGATGGTGTTTCATGTTTCGGGCTGTGTGGTCTCACACGTGAAAGTGAACAGCGATAGATATGTTTCCCATTAAATCTTACGTTTTTAAACTTTCCTTAAACATGTCTGACATCTATTGCCATATTAGTGTTAACTAGATAATGGCATATATTAGGCTAAATTACCTAAAATTGTAAATAACAAATAGCATGTTTCGTACCTTTTTGGGAGTGAGTGCCAAATGCTCATTTCCAAATGCTAATTTTCCTCTTGTTTGATTTCGCGTTGCTACAAAAGACAATGGGCAGTTATGTAATCTATGAAAGTGTACGTGCCATATCATGAGTGTCACTTAATGCATATGCCAGATATTTTAGAGAATTATCAAAAAAAAACAAAAAGAAACTGAAACTGGGACCTTTCTGTTTTTCAGGTGATACTCATGCTGACGAAGCATTTTGACTTCAACCTTGGCAGTGTCACGGAAAGCTCCCTGTGGAGGTAAGAAACAATATTACACCCTACAGAAATTCTTAGCCTGCAGTAACCGGCCATACCACACTATTACACGGTGCCACCCAACGGCATTTACCACAAAGGGGAGATTGCTCTGGGTCGTGGCCAAATGCCAGTTCTGGCCGTTTCAATCTGATCGTTTTTTTTTCATCCGTTAACTCCTTCTCTACCATGGGTGGTGAGATCTCTGGTGCTAAGCCATTGCCTTGCATAGTTTCCTCCGTCTTCATCTAAGGGTGTTTTGAGAGACATGAGGGTACCACATCAGTGAAACCCATTCTGCTCATTGCAACTGCATTACAGATTACAGGGATTAATACCACATGGAGAATAAAGGTTGCGCTGATGTTGAGTATCCAGTGATCCCACTGGCTCACCACTAGCCGGAGTATCACTCAGTGAGGGAGGGATTCCATCTAACTGCTCAACAGTGCCTCTCCTGGTCATTCTGGCTCCTGCAGTCTGTTCCAGTGTGGAAGGGCCGAACGGTCCGGTGCTGAAGCCAGGCCGTGCCGATCCCGGCGACGGACGGCAGCCCTGCAGGGCTGCTCGTAATTCACCACGGCATTGCCAGGATAGGGAGGGACAAAGGTCTTGCACACCAGCAACCCCCTCCGATAACTTAGGCGCCCACGGGCCTTATTACACAAGCCACACAGGAAGTGTCCTAGGACCCGATGCCTGTGCAAGCTCAAGTGGACTGCAGACTGATAAGCAGCAGCTTGACATCACATATTTGGAGGAGAGTACTTGTCTGAGCTCTCCTGAATTTACAAAGGAGGCTGCAGGGATGTGTGAGAAGATGCAAATAGGCCATTGCAGACTGGGAGAAAATTCAGGGAGTCCTCACCTCCCCTGAACCTAGCGAGAGGATACTGAACGCAAACATGTAAATTTTTCCTAAAACTGGCATCTATATTAGTGTTAACTAGATAATGGCATATATTAGGCTAAAGGACCTAAAATTATAAATAACACAAAGCCAGTTTTATACCTTTTACAGAGTGAGAACCAAATGCTAATTTTCCTCTTGTTTGATTTCGCATTGCTACAAAAGACAATGAGCAGTTAAATTCAGATGCAGCTGGGTATTCCAAATTGGGAAGGAAGACGGAAGATGTTAAGACCAGACTCAGTCTAAATAAGTCATGCTGTCAACAAAAATTAGAGCACAAACAATTGCATTCTCAGTCTTACTATTCAACCCATTTAGGTGGCAACCCTAAATCAGTTCTGCTATGGTTTTGAAAGGCAACAAAATGTTCTGGTATGCAGTGTAATATGTGGCTAAACTCAGCCAGGGTAAATCATCCCACTGTGAGCTTCTTCTTTGAGATTGCAATTGCATTTCCTGTCACAACCCAAGTTTGGGAAAAAATAGGAAACTGGTTGGAAAAGCCACTGAATGGTAATTTCAGCACAGAGCTACATCTGAAACAGGAGTCAGTATTGATCAGCCATAACACAGTCCATTCATGAAGCTGACCTTTGAGTGATTGGCAAAAATAAAAAGCCATTACTGAAAAAAAGACAAATCTTTATTCTTAATGTCAGAAGGCTTCATGGTTAAATGAGAATGAATTGTCACATTTTGGTCAAAAGTCAGAGGTCATTACAGTGTGACTCAGTCATCAGCAGCCCAAATGCATGGTATCATAGTATCATGGTGTTCTTTCCATCCAGGAAGAAAACAGGAAGCAAGTCAAGACTGGAGGGAACATGGGTACTGCAGACTACTGCCATATCCTCTAGGGAACATGGGTACCGCAGACTACTGCCATATCCTCTAGGGAACATGGGTACCGCAGACTACTGCCATATCCTCTAGGGAACATGGGTACCGCAGACTACTGCTATATCCTCTAGGGAACATGGGTACCGCAGACTACTGCCATATCCTCTAGGGACCATGAATCATCCAAGAAACAAAACTTTACCTCTCATCAGGGTGATGGCCAGAGATAGACAGAGAGGGGAAAAAAAATTCTGTGGCATAAATAGAAGAAAGAATTTGATTCAGTGACCGAGTTTTGAGTCAAACTCAAAGCTGCACGATGAGACTACTGTTGCCCGTAAGTTCTACTTGACCAAGTCTCACAGCAGTACTTGTTGCCAAACAATCCCATTAAATAATTTCATTAAGCTTTGAATACTGCTGTTAAACATTTCCACGAGATTCATCGCGGATCCATGAAGAATACATACGTTTGTTTAAAAAGTATAATGCTGCGCAGGTTTACAGATATTATGATACGGGAATTCTAACACACTTCAGCACACTTCAGCTCACTTCAGCCGTCCTGACTGCACAGACGCTCGACCTGGCAGGGCATCCAGCAGCTCCACAAGGCTGAGGGCAGGGGAGGCGTTCCACCGCTAGCTTTTTACCGTAAATGAAATGATCGCTGTAGATCAGGCCGAACGCACTATAAAGTAATGACAGGCTGTTAGTTGCTTCGGCATGGCAACAGTCTGGGCACCAGGCTAATGTGCCATTTGAACAATCAGCGTATTTTCAGGTCTCATTCAGGCACTTTCACATTCACACTGCTCTGGATGTACCATCATGCCATTAGCTCAGAGGCAGCTTTTAGGAGGTGCGTTATTGTGCATTATTCGCTTTTTAAAGATTTTTTTTTCAGTTCTTTGACTTGGAGACTCAATCAAATGCAATAAATTCATGTATTTTTGCAAAAATAATAATGAGAAGTCAAGATTAAGACAAAATGGCTGGGAAATCTCTACTAATGGAGGATTTCTTCACAGATATCTGTAAACATTATAGCTTTCAGTCACCAATGCGTATCCACCAATTGCCAACAAGGTTGTTCAGTTTTTTTCTACTAGCACACTCCATGATTGGTGGAGATGCTCTCTGGTTTATACGTGAAAAGTGAACACACCAACATTCCAACCCAATGTTATGAGCCCTGCCAGCAGCTGAATGGTACCTGTAAATGGTACAATGGTTTAATTAATGACTGATTAAACCTTGATTTGAATGGAATTTAGCACAGAACAACATGGCTGCCAGTGGAGTACGCAGGGAAGCTGCATGCGCGTGGTGCCTCATTGCAGAAATATCCTGTCCATTCTCAGCGCTCACATTTTGGATGCATAATTAGCCAAGACTGCTAGCGCTGCAATATTCAGCCTATGAAGAGACCACATTATCCCTGCATTATGTACTTATGAAAATCATAATCATAATCCAGAAATGAGCCAATGGAACACAGCTCACGATCACAGCTTCCTTTTGCGAAATGATCAGTCCTAGAGGGCGAATAAAGTGTAAACTGATGAAAAGGGCTTTCCTGTTAGACGTTTAAGAAAAAATAACATGCTGTGGACTAAGTGCTTAGCAGCTGGCAGGCAGACTGGTACAGTACACACCCTGGTTGGTCCAAATTCCATCTCTATTACCTCAGTGGCTGGGTATACATCACTAAAATACTCCTAATAGTCATTCTGAGTGGCCTTTGCTTAATCTATGGTTAGGACGGTCCCATCTGCAGATCTTGAACTGGCCGCATAGAGACTGCTAAACCAACTGTGAATTCCCACTTAGGTAGTTCTGGTTCGCCTAGTTCTATACAGGCCCAAATATATGAATATTTCTGACTATGCTGCCATCTTGAATCGTTACACTCTGCTAGTTAGGCTATATGATGAATATCACGTTTCGGGCGCTTATTGTACGTCGCTTAGAATAAAAGCGTCTGCCAAATTCATGTTATGTAATGTAATGTAATGTAACATTTTATCTAACTGTAAAAATGTTTTATATCTATGCACTGTACCTCAGTAGTTAATATTATACATAGTGTTACTAATGTTTTACATGAGCTCTCTATATGTGATGTGAGGTAGACACTGCAGTTTAATTGTACATATGCAAATAATAGCCTTTAGCTGCTGATCATGAAAGGGACGTGCAGAAAATACTGGCACCCATACGCCATAAACAACATGCTCTTTCAGGTTTAGGCTAAGTTTTAGTTGTGTAAATTAAATTATTCAACATAAATGTGCAAGTCCTGGAGCTGACGTGGCAGGTAATCCCTGGGAATGCTGTAACTGGGCAAAATTCAAATCATTGTTTTTTCTTGTTTAAACGGATTGCTTAGATTAATTTGGCAGCCATTTTGTATGACATTACGCCTCTTAATCCCACCATGCTGATGAAGCCGTTGCCCAGCTGGGATGCATGAGCATGCGGCTGAGGGCATTCAAAGCCTTCAATAGCACGCACGACAGTGACACTGGTCCTCCTCTACTCTGCTCACGTCATACCACAGCAGATATGCTTCTCATTTGGTACGTGCCAAAAGATGATTGCTTCGTACTGCTACTCTGCTTCTCTGAAGACTTGTTTGAATTTTTTTCTTGGACTGATCAGTTTATTCTGAGCTGGAGCAAGAGCAAAATGCCCAGCTATCAGCAGTGGGTGTAATGTGCTCTGATGGCCTTGAAGAGTAAAAGAGTCAGTCTCTATAGGGCCGTGCCCTGGTGAGCTGCTTTATGGCTAAGGGGGCAGTATTCTTATAATATGTCTGAAGATTGCCCCATATTTTATTGTACCTGTGTAAAATATTAAAATAAAACAATACTACTACTAATACTACTATTACTATTACCACTGCTACCACTACTACTACTACTACTACTACTAAAAATAAATATAATAATTTAAAAAAAATAAATGAAACAATAGTAATAGCAATTATACTTATAATACACTTCTACAGCAGCACTGCAGGACAAGCAGAGATCCCACACAGAAACTCATACACTTCCTAATAAATGCAAAAGGAGTTTATTGCACCTCCTCCTAGCCTTCACTTTTGGGGGTTATATTTATATATTTATTTTAAAGCATCTGTAACCCTGTCTATGAAGAAAAAAGGAATTGAATAGGATAAAATTTCTGAGCACAGAAATGGATCAATTATTCAGGGTGGCAAAGAACACAGTTCATTTAAGATCAGACATTTAAAATAAAGAAATGAACACCAGAGCCCATTCCCCAGAATGACCTCTTAATTTCTCATTACCATCACCAAGGTAGACTATTAAAAAGGATTCTTTTGCCGTGGATGTAACTGCGTCTTTTTCTCATTGCTTGTGCTGAGTATCCCCCAGACAACCCCGCCTCCTCAACCTTGGGAGATGCTTTTGCAATGTGGCGAAGCTCTTGCCATCTGTGAGAATGCCAATGAAGTCATTTGCAAGTGGCAACGGAGAAGGATCCAATTATGACAGCGATTTGCATGGGGTTATGAGGGGCCAGAGGTCCAGGACAGAGTGCCGAGCTTCTTTCACAAAAAAAGTCAAAGCAGCAAGATCTCACTTTCAAATGCAGTTAAACGTATTCAGATTTAATAAAAGACAATTGTGCTGAGCTTTAAAGAGAAAATGAACTCCTCATCTCCTTCACAGATGAGCAGGTAATATCAATTTATGTAAATATTCTTATTTACTGAAAAATGAATGTCCATCAAAAAGCATTTGGCCTAATTGCTCTGCGCATATTGTACTGAACAGCTGTAACTAACACAACTGCGTCGTTTGGTTGTTCAGTGCTTACAGTTACCTCCAAATCCCCGTTAATTTTGTTGGCAAACACCTGAAATGGATTACGTTTCCAATGCAGGTACACGCAGTCAGCAATAACATCAGCTGCAGAGACCGTTTTCCCTAGAAAGGGAAATATGGGCCTCATTTGAATGTCGCATTATTTCCCTCCTCAGTTCACCCGCGTTCTGTTGCCATCTGAGGGTTGGATTCTCTAAAGGAGAGCGCAAGCTCGCTCACAGTTAGCAAACTACTAAAGAACAGAAAATACATTCAGCATAAAAAAACTCCCAGGCGATCGTTAAGTTGTAATTAAGAACCTCTTTCTGCTGATAGCACTGCAGTGTTCCTATTGGCTGTTGAAGCCTCTGCAGTGATCTATGCGGGTTCCAGGGATGTTAACACAAGAGCAAGGAGGAGACTATAAAATAACTCCTTTAAGTATTCTCACTAATTCAAACCTGTGCCCGGATTGCATGGAGCTAGTGCTTAATTCAGTGCTACGTTTGCAGCCCACATAAAGCTAATGCATTTATATTATGCCTTTGTCTATGGCCTCTGAACCACTTAAAATGACCGAGGCCTAGATTCAGTGACCATTTGTCCTTAACTCTGACTTACAAATAAATTCAAGTGTTTATGGTGCCTATGTGGCTTAGCTTGACTGCAGAGTAAATGTATCTCCAAGTTTCTGACCACAGCTCGCACTGTGAGAGGACAAACCATCGGGAAACTAAGGCACTATTCAAACAAGGAAGGGCAATATGGCAGTGACTGCTAAATGAAAAAGCTCATTTGAGAGACACTGCGGTCGGACAAATCGGTTGGGGGGGTGGTCAGAGGTGTTGGCTGCTTTTCCTCTGGGTTCCACTGCATTAGCTCCTCCCACCACACCAGAGGGCCAATAGGAGCAGTTGTTGCCAGACAGAGGTACTCTACTCCTCTGAGGTACTAGCTGTCCTGCCGGACTGTGTGGCCCGTAGAGTGCAGTGATGATACTGGCCTACCAGCCAGGAGTCTACATGGTTCAGCTACAAGGCTCCTTTTGTAGGGTATGGCTGGCACAGCATTAACTACAGGTACTGCCAGGGAATCCAAGTTGCAGAGAAGAGTGAATGACTGTTTAAGATATGCATATTTGTTTGAACAAGCGAATTTGGCAAAAAGAAATTAATGAGCTGCAGTATTTGTGCTAGCAGTAATGCCACTGTATTGCTTTTTTCACAGTTTAACAAGACTTCCATTTTTTGCCTTTACTTGAATCGGAGGGAGCATTATTTCTTGCATTAAAGTGGTTGATGCTTTCAACCAAAATGTATCAACTCATCTGGATGTTTGAGATTGATATAAGATTTTTTTAAAATTGTTTTCACCTGGTATTTTACCTTGCCTTTGTTGCATACATTTTATAATTTTTGTTGTGTATTAAAGAAGACAGAACTACTCACTTACCTTTTGCTTATTGAGCGTACTCAATGATGTTCATTTTCTACAAGGCAATAATCGACTCTTCTAATTAAATTTCAGGTCAACGGACTATGGAACCACTTACGAGAAACTTAATGAGAAAGTGGGAGCGAAAACCATTCTGAGCTACTTGTACGTCAGTCCGAATAACAAAAGAAAGGTAAGGTCATCGTTACTGTTCTGGAAGGGACGCCATTGATCCTTTCTGTTAACTGCATTTTGTACATTGTGTTTCCAGTACCAAAAAAAAAAAAGACCACAGTGTTTCACCCAGATCTGTGGATGTCTGTGGCTATGTGCTGTGAGCAGCAGGTACCCTGGATCTTGAGAGACAGCGGGTTGACCGGTTTTTTCTGTTAATCTGTGCTTTATTGGTCAATTAAAGCAGTTAATTATACAGCTCACTGACATCTCATATCTAAATTGTTTGCCAATTTTTTGTCGGGGGAAAAAAAATACAGGAAGACTTTAAATTGAAAAGGCTTTAAATTCGAACAATGTATGTACCTCACACACACTGTAAAATCTTAAAGGGGCCATTAAAGTGCCAAGTACAGCGGAGAGAAGCATGACTTAAAACTCTGGTCGTCCTCCAGATATGCAAAGTTCCAAAACGACTGCACTCAGACGTAAATCGGGTGCGTAAATGCCAAATAAAGTAATGAATCAAGGGAGCCTTCTTTTTCTTTGTCCTCTAGATCTTAAACATTACAGAAATGCAGGTTACAGGCGAGGATGCAGATGTTACATTCATCGCCTCCATGTCCTGCATCAGGAGTTCTTTGGTAGCAAAAGGCAGTAGTAAGACTGCAGTTCTCTCACTTACCTTACAGTACATAAAGTTTGGGATCAGTTCATTAGTTTTATATTGATTAGCACATTTACACCATAATTATGAAGACTTCTGACATGGAAGTTTTAAAAATTATTATTATTGTTATTATTGTTAGTCACCAACGAGGGCCTGTGACCAACATGGGCATGTTACATCCTAATTTGAGTGTCCAATTAGCTACTTGTACATGCAGTTGTGTTCATGTTGATCCCCACTAAAAATTGTATTGTATTTAAATTTGTACTGGCTATAGTTTGAGAAGTGTGGCACTTAAAATTGAAATGTAAATTTAGAAACACTTCCCCTACATGGAATGCACGAAATGCAGAACAGAATGGAAATGTAAATGCATTTCTCGCACCGTTTAGCGATTTTATGAGTTTTGCCAACCCTTGTCTTGTATGTAGACATTTGCAGTTCTCCTCTAAAACATGATGACCAGTGGGGGTCACTAGAGAGCAATGAAATACAGACCCCTACCCTCCCGTACCCTCCAGAGCCCATCGGGCCCCATGGAGCTTTCCCCAAACAACCCCCCCAGCATGGAGCTCATCCATGCCCCACAGCATGGAGCCTTCCCCAAACAAGCTCCCCAGCAGACCCTGCTAGAGGTCATGTTCACTAGAACTGAATGAGCCTTCAATGGCTTCTGTGAAAAGTGTGATAAAACTGATAATTCCGTTTCGTGTTTGCATTCTCAAAGGTTAAATGGCTAAAATAATACTCCTGATGTCCTACAACTACCTTGTTTAAAGGAATATATTTTCTTACCCCATTGGCCAATCATGAAATGAGTCAAACTGTTTCACCTGATTGGCAATATTTTTGTCCTATTTAGCAAAAAATAATATAATATACTAATAAAGATTTCAAGTTTAAATAAAATACTAAAATATCTGTTGGGATTAGAGTTATGTTTTGTTTTTGTAGTGTGTTTTTGGCCAAATGTTCTAGCAAAACAAGAGCACTACACTTTAGCATACATTAGCTCACAGAAAAAAGCAATTCAGCTGTTTTGACTGAAACAGCTACTATTCGCAGGCAAAAACTGGACCGCCTCTTTATCCGAGAGCTGTAATGTTCATTTCTCAAGTTCATGACATTTACCAGCTCTCAGTGCGTGGTGTCCTTCCTTGTGACATTGCCCTGCTTTTTCTAAACGCGGCCCAAGCCGCCGCAGCCAGAGTATCTCAGACTAAAACGTATACCTTAGTCCTGCTGCGTAACAATGACGGCAGCGAGGATCTGGGATCACAACAGACCTGTGGGCGGAATGCGAATCCAGCCGTCAGGTGATCAGATCTGTCCAATCAGTGGCTTTCAAAAGCCCTTCGTCTTTTTTTTACGTTTCGGAACAGGCATACGTTCTAGTTCTAACTCATATTTCAAGCCCTCCATAGCGATATGGCAATAAATAAAGAAAGAGATAACACATTTAATGTAGGCCCTTGTCCGGACCTCAACAAACAAACAAATAAATAAATACAAACTATTGTTTCAGCCAGAGGCTTGGTGTGCCACAGAACACCCAGCTCTCTGCTGGAAGGTCATGTTCTGAGGGACCCAGGGGCTGTGCGCTCTTGACAGTGGAAGGTAGCAGTTTGATCGCGCTGTTAACAGCATTGCTGGGGACTGGGGAGTGTTGGAGTCTGCACGTTTTCAATGGGCATGCCTGTGGCTGGTTTTTAGACCCTTAGAGCACAGGCTGGCAGTTGAGGTTTGGGTAACAGAGTCACACAGTCTTCTTCCAGAAGAGGGTGAGAACAGCGCGGGAGTTAGAGATCTTGTGAGAATTCACGTGCTGTGACTATAGGAGCTGGTCCCTCTACACAGTTTCCAGTTCATATTGCAGACGATCACACAGGGCACTCATTTCTCATCTCATGGAATAAACAGAGGACAAAAACATCCAGGATTAGTCCAGGTTCCCCCTATTCCCCACAAACCTGCATGGATGGAAATGGCATATCCTGCAATAAGTGGACTTTTTTAAGTGATTTTTTTTCACAGCAGTTTTTGTTATTGAAAAATGTTAGTTGCAGTTCTGAAAATGCATTTCACTTCAGTAATATCAGTGCATCCCATCAGGGTAAGGGAGACAGTGGGGGGTAGGAGTGATTTGGGGGGGGGGGGCACATTTGCACCCCAGCCCCTACCCCTGCCCGTCCCCACAATCAATAAATATTATAGTTCGTGGAAAAGTTAATTGGTTCCCTGAGACCCAGCTATGGTAGTAAAGAGGCAGACACGTGCTAGCCTCATCCATTCTCACCTGAAAGAGCTGGATTTGTTCTTCCTTTAATTGTTTTGTATGTATGTGAGATTTCTCCCCGTCAGTAATAAGCTAACAGTAGATACCCTCAAGAGGGCACAACAATACAAGTATCATGTTTAATCAACTTAATTAAACCATTTAAACCTCTGATGATGGCATGTGTGAATTAAATACAACATGGATGAAGAAGAGCTACTCTACACCTTAACACAATCTCTACACAATCACCACTCTACCTATGCAAACCCTCTACTGACACATACGGAATCTATCAAAACATTTATTTACATTATGTGAGAATATGACATAGAGAAAGACAGAAAGATAAGAGATAGTTTGTCTTCAAGAGGAAATTCCTTTCAGTTAGGTGCAGACATATGAGAACATTCCAAAATCAAAACTCATACAATAAGTCTCTGAATTCCCCTCTCTCCATACCAAACCTTCACACTCAAAATATATTAAAGAAAAATATTTTGTCACAAAACTTTTCGCTTCCACCCCATCATCGAAATGCTGTTCAGTGTAACATTATGTAAATATGTAACATGTACGTGTGTCAAACTTAGTAATACGATGTGTTACGCCAGATAAAACTTTGGACTGGATTTGTTTCTGGACAGTTTTTGTTGCCGCATTTTTGAACGAAGGAATGCTGGAAATAAATGAAATGAAATCAGCCACTGGTCCATCCGATATTTTAAAACTGTACCCATTAAATTGTGTAATTTCAACCTGCTGAGCCTACTGGCTAGTAGGTACCCACCTAGTGAATGATTTGAATGTGGTGATTTTTAAGGACTGAAACTGTACCCATTCAGTCTTCTGATTGCAACCTACTGAGCCCACTGGTTAATAGGTACCTACTGCATGATTTGAATGGGGTGATTTTTTAGACTCCATTAAAGGAATGATACTTGCTATATCGGGTGGACTTGCTGACTGCGCTCCCGCAGCATGCCTTTCAAAATAAAAGTACACGGCAAACGTTTATTTTTTTCTGTGTAATTATCGAGGGGGTTGCAAGTTTAACTATTTCTAATATTGGGGTGGGACATGTCCCCCCCAATCCCCTCCACTTCCTTCACCCCTGGGAGACAGCAAGAGCATGTTTGGCACAATAGGAAAGATTATCCACCCATATAGCCATGCATAATTACATTTACAATTGAATATCCCTTATTCGGCTATTTTACATGTATTTAATCTGGCTGAAAATCCTAGCTGTGCTTATGAAACAACAATTTGGGTACGGTTCGGCGTATTGCTGTTTTACCATTGCTTTGTTGTTCAGACAACACAATACAACAACAAAATGATTTTGACGCACACACCAAGACACACATCTAAGATGTGACAACCAAAAGAAGTCAAAAGATTTAATCATGAAATGCCATGTGTCCTAATGGCCAAATAGTACCACTTTGCATACATAAAGGTACACATAAATGGGGCTTCTGTTCCACTAGAATTTTGATGCTGAAGATTCATTTAAGTTTATAAGACATATGACATGCTTGTTCATTGATTAAAATATCTAATCGCATTCTGAATGAGAAATGACATTACAGACTAGTCAAATAGAAGCTATTATTGTACACAATCAGAAACCTAATTGAAATGCTACTCATGTTTCACTCTTAGCCTCTCAAAAGAAGATCTGTTTGAGCTACAGTTGCTTGTCATTACACAGTTTCAGGGAGACCTGATTTGACTGCAGAGAAACCCCACAGCACTGAATGTCAAATGCACCTGGCAGTGAGTGTTGAATCTTTCCCTGAGACAGAAATAACTTTTGAGGTTTGGAGAGCAATTTTGTCACAATCATTTCAACAGCAATTTGCGGGAAATGCGTAATGATTTTTTCACTTGTTTTGGATATTGCTCAAACCAATTCAACAATGCATCATAATATTTATGGACACTGCTCTCTCTCTCATTTCAAAGTCAAATTCATTTTTAAATAATGTTTAAAGTAAAACACAAAAGTGAAAACATCGCTTGACACTTTGTATTTTGTGATAAGTATTGCCCTCACATGCTCATTGCTAATCAGACTCAGCAAATTCAGTGAATTGTCTACCATTACTGGGATTATGAATATTTTATGACTAGATAATTCACAGTTCATAATACAGTATGTGACTATAAAACAGCTTCCATTTGCAAATAGAGCCAGGGTTGTACCCAAATGTAATTTTTACTGGTGTCAAAGTATCAACTGCAACGTTGGTAGCTAGCCAAATTGAATTACTGCGATGGTCGTGCTTACCTTGCTAGCAACTTCATGGTGAGTCACTAACCCCACTAACAAGTGAGTCACTAACCCCACTAACAAGTGAGTCACTAACCCCACTACATGGGGAGTCACTAACCCCACTATATGGTGAGTCACTAACCCCACTGCATGGGAAGTCACTAACCACACTACATGGGGAGTCACTAACCCCACTACATGGTACGTCACTAACCCCACTACATGGTACGTCACTAACCCCACTACACAGTCAGGCACTAACCCCACTACATGGTGAGTCACTAACCCCACTATATGGTGAGTCATTAACCCCACTACATAGTGAGTCACTAACCCTACTACATGATGAGTCACTAACCTCACTACATGGTGAGTCGCTAACTCCACTACATGATGAGTCACTAACCCCACTACATGGTGAGTCACTAACCCCACTACATAGTGAGTCACTAACCCCACTACATGATGAGTCACTAACCCCACTACAGGGTGAGTCGCTAACTCCACTACATGATGAGCCACTAACCCCACTACACGTTGAGTCACTAACCCCACTACATGGTGAGGCACTAACCCCACTACATGGTGAGTCACTAACCCCACTACACAGCGAGGCACTAACCCCACTACATGGTGAGTCACTAATCCCACTACACGTTGAGTCACTAAACCCACTACACATTAAGTCACTAACCCCACTACATGGTAAATCACTAACCCCACTATATGTTGAGCCACTAACCCCACTGCATGGTGAGTCACTAACCCCACTATATGGTGAGTCACTAACCCCACTACATAGTGAGTCACTAACCCTACTACATGATGAGTCACTAACCTCACTACATGGTGAGTCACTAACCTCACTACATAGTGAGTCACTAACCCCACTACATGATGAGTCACTAACCCCACTACAGGGTGAGTCACTAACCCCACTACAGGGTGAGTCGCTAACTCCACTACATGATGAGCCACTAACCCCACTACAGGGTGAGTCACTAACCCCACTACAGGGTGAGTCGCTAACCCCACTACATGATGAGTCACTAACCCCACTACAGGGTGAGTCACTAACCCCACTACAGGGTGAGTCGCTAACTCCACTACATGATGAGCCACTAACCCCACTTCACGTTGAGTCACTAACCCCACTACATGGTGAGGCACTAACCCCACTACATGGTGAGTCACTAACCCCACTACACAGCGAGGCACTAACCCCACTACATAGTGAGTCACTAACCCCACTACATGGTGAGTCACTAATCCCACTACACGTTGAGTCACTAAACCCACTACACATTAAATCACTAACCCCACTACATGGGAAATCACTAACCCCACTATATGTTGAGCCACTAACCCCACTGCATGGTGAGTCACTAACCCCACTACACAGTGAGTCACTCACTCGACTGCATGGTGAGTCACTGACCCCACTACATGTTGAGCCACTAACCACACTACATGGGGAGTCACTAACCCCACTACATGGTGAGTCACTAACCCCACTACATGGGGAGTCACTAACCCCACTACATGGGGAGTCACTAACCTCACTACACAGTGAGTCAATTAACCCACTACATGGTGGGTCACTAACCCCACTGCATGGTGAGTCGCTAACTCCACTACATGGTGGGTCACTAACCCCACTACATAGTGAGTCACTAACCCCACTACATGATGAGTCATTAACTGGTTAGTTACTAACCCCACTACATGATGAGTCACTAACCCCACTACACGTTGAGTCACTAACCCCACTACACATTAAGTCACTAACCCCACTACATGTTGAGCCACTAACCCCACTGCATGGTGAGTCACTAACCCCACTACACAGTGAGTCACTAACCCCACTGCATGATGAGTCACTGACCCCACTGCATGTTGAGCCACTAACCCCACTACATGGGGAGTCACTAACCCCACTACATGGTGAATCACTAACCCCACTGCATGGTGAGTCACTAACCCCACTACATGGTGAGTCACTAACCCCACTACATGGTGCGACACTAACCCCTCTACATGGGGAGACACTAACCCCACTACATGGGGAGCCACTAACCCCATTAGATGGTGAGTCATTAACTGGTTAGTTACTAACCCAACTACATGGTAAGTCACTAACCCCACTACATGATGAGTCATTAACTGGTTAGTTACTGACCCCACTACACGTTGAGTCACTAACCCCACTACATGGTGAGACACTAACCCCACTGCATGGGGAATCACTGACCCTACTACATGTTGAGCCACTAACCCCACTACATGGGGAGTCACTAACACCACTACATAGTGAGTCATAGTGATATTTTTTAACCCTAAATTTACAGTCATGTTCTCATGTGTTTCTGGTAAACCACCACGGAGTGAGCTTGTGCATTAAAATGAGTTTCTATTACAGTTCTGGAAAGATCACAATGCTGCCTCTTAATAATATGGCACCAAAAAGGCCCTTTATTCCCCACAGCTGTACTGTGTTTCAGACAGATGTATCTGGAATTCCAGAGCTCGGTCAAGAGATGCCCGCCATGTCAGTCCGTTTGATACGTTCAGAGATGTTTGTATAACTACAGACAAACCATGTCCCCGTATGTCATCTGACCTTTCATTCGAAGCTACAATTAAGCATGCCTTTCCCTGATATGTTACGGATAAGGTTAAATCCAGCCAATCCTGTTTCCTGGCTGACAAGTGTTGTGAAGTTATGTTTCCAGGTTCAGGAATAATTGGCAAATAACAGAGGTGGACCTTTTTTCGTGTGAAACAAATGCTATGCCAGGCAGCTACAGACAGACAGCCGCGTGAAAACACATTTGGCAAAATGATCTGTCAGAGCCGCAAGCCTATACATAAATAATTTAATACTTTCTACTCAAGAGTTTGCTATCAGCGTTGAGAGAAGGCTACATTTTATGTGAAAAAGCCTACCCTTCTCCAGGGCCTTTTTATTTTTACTGAGAAAACGGCGGTCATGCAACTCTAGCATTTCTCTCCCCCTAGCTATAGAGAGAAAAGCTCATCACAGTTGTGTAGTGAAATCAACTAATAACCACCATGGATTATTGCAACAGCTAAGAATATATAACACTTTCAAAAGTTTTTTTTTTTTTTTCTGAAGAGTTCTCTGAGAAATTTTCTGAAAAGCAGATGAATTTCAGTTTTAATTTCTTGGTGTTTGTAATGAGCAGAAGCTCAATCTCTGAGGAAACAAAGCTGTCGTCTTGCAGTATTGTGTATACAGTAATCATTAGTGAGAAACCAGCTTAGATTTCAATTACATTAGAAGTTTATCAAATATTACAGATATAAAATTGTGCGGTTTGGCACTGGATATTCTATAATACAGTAAGAAATCTGAAAATGGAGAGGTGTTATTGGAGGAAGTTAATTTGTGTTCAGCAACTGAACTCCATTCAGGCCATTTCAGTGCATGAGCTAATTTCAGCAGCCATTAAAAGTTTCACACCAGTTCAGGCATTCAGAATAGAAAACTTTTCCGAGATGTTTCATATAGAGCTGCGTGTAAGAAATACAGTGCCGTGAAAAAGTATTTGCCCCCTTCCTGATTTACTCTATTATCGCGTATTTGTCACACTTAATGTTTTCAGATCTTTAGACAAAATGTAATATTAGACAAAGGGAAACTGATAAGCACAAAACACATTTTAAAATTATAGTTTCATTTATATAATGAATAAAGTTATCGAACTCCCATTTCACCCATGTGAAAAAGTATTTCCCCCATAATTACTCAATCAATTAATTAACCAAATTTAATTGATAATTAGATTCAGCTGATTGAACACAGCCAGGCTTGATTGCAGCCAGACCTGTTAAATCTAACCTTCACTCTTACTGAACCTTAACATCAGAGTGAAGTAGTCACCACAAAGTTTCTACAAGCACACAATGCCATGATCAAAGAAAATTCTAGAAGAGATATTAAACTGAGTCTGGAAAGGGTTACAAAACCATTTGATTAGGCTCTGGGACTCCATCAAACAACAGTAAGAGCCATTATCTCCAAATGGAGAACACTTGGAACAGTGATGAATCTTCCTAGGAGTGGCCAACCTGCCAAAATTTCTCCAATGGTGCAGTGACAACTCCTCCAGGTAGTCAGAAAAGATCCTAGAATAACATCCAGGGAATTGCAGGCCTCTCTAGGGCCAGCTAAGACTCTGTGTTCATGACTCTGCAGTAAGACAGAGACCGGGCAGTGGGCATAAATGGGATTCAAGGGAGAGTAGCGAGGCAGAAACCACTACACCTGGATGATCCCCATGCCTTCTGGGATAATGTTCTATGGACAGATGAGTCAAAACGGGAAATGTTTGGACCAAATGGGTCCCATTATGTCTGGCGTGAAGCAAATACAGCCTTTCACAGTAAGAACATCACACCAACAGTCAAACATGGTGGAGGCAGTGTGATGTGTGGGGATGCTTTGCTGACACTGGGTACTTTTTCACTGCACTGTAAAGCAGGTACAAATGTACAGCAGTCATGTACAGTAGCCCAGTCTTTGGAGCTGAGTAACGGATTTCCCACAGTTTAACCCAATGCACATGCACTTCCATGCATTGGTGGACTGTTTTGCTTCAGCAGACTCTTCTGTTAAAAGTTTAAAAAGTTTTTATTTGTTATTTTTAGAGCAGTACAAGATGACAGTTCTTTGACTAGTTAAACGTGTGTGTGCACAGGTTCCCAAAATAATGAAAGTACACTTCATTTTGACTTATTTTGCTTCCAAATGAAGATTCTACATGTGAAAAGCAGAAGTATAATATATTTTTGTACAGCTGCAAAACAGTTATGGATTTTTTTAGATGCAGAGCACCTCATGGAACTGGCTGGTTAGCCTCTCACTCACTCACACATCACTCACTCACACACTCACTCACACACACACTGACTCACTCACTCACACAATCGCTCTTGTTTAGCAGGCTGAAGATTGTCCACCAGGGGGAGTCATTATCACTCCTGGGGCTTCTCATCATTGACTGTGTCCTTATTCATACTGTAAAAAGTGAACTCCCACATTATCAACCTCAGTTGGACCAGAAAAGACATTAAAATAAACGTGGCAGCCAACTTTTTCAAATCATTGTTTGATTTTTATAATGGATGGCCGCACTGTACAGCTGCCTAATCGTTCTCTGAAATATAGGCTGAACTAGGTCTTTTTTTTAAACCCCAATAATGATCCATATTATTTTCTTAAACAGCATGTGCATAAACATCTTGAATATACTCCACCAGCACTTGAAACGGTGCGGTCTTGTGCCTTATGTTCCACTTGACAAAGGAGAGCAGAAATACACACGTTATCTGCATCTTGAAGATATACGCTGTTGGCCAATAGTCTTGCAAGATTCAGATGCAAATTAGTTTGGGGGCAGACAAGAGAGGCAGCCATTTTCCTCCAATCATTCTCATGCAGGGTACTGTGGGACAGCTACCTGGCCAGAAGCAAGTACCTGTTGATGAGGGCTATCAAAATTTAGGGCCAATCCTTGAAGTATTATTGTTATATTTAAATAGAGAAACTGTTGCCAAGTTACATGATGAAGTCATGCAAACATAATTGAGAAAGTAGACAAATGAAGAAGGATAAGGTTTTAGAGCTAAATCAGGGGTTCATTTTTTAAAGAATTTATGGTTTAAACATCATAATCAAACCTATTCAAAATCATAACAAGCACTGGGTTAGGGGTTGCACAAATGACAATTTCATACAGTAGTTCCTGGTTTGAGGGTGTATTTTATGATAAGAAAGGGGCCAAATCCACAACAAAATGTTTAAAGCCAGCTTTCAAAACAATTCAGTCATCTCCAGAAATATATATTCAATCTAAAATAAACTCATTCTGTAGCTCTGATTCTGTACTTTAACAGGAGATGGAAAAAATGAGAGGCAAATTTGGTCACAAATGAAATCATTTTAGCAAATGGTTTGCTTCCCATTTTTTCTGGTTTTCAGGGTGCAGTGAACACAGGCAATCCCATAAGGCAGGAGTGGTCCAGCAGTCCTGTCTTATGCCAAATTCACAAATATGGATGTAACATTAATGCACTGAGCTCACATTCGTACTTTGCTAGTCGTCTCTGCCAATAACTGGATATTAATCATCCAAGTGGCGGTACGTACGCATTACATGGCCGCATTTAGAGGTTGGCAGAAAGGAATGATGGGAGAAATAGTTTTTAATGGACTCAATATAAAATTAATCTGAACTGCAGAGTTCAATACCCAGCTCCATTCCTACACTGTACGGAGAGTCACCCTGTGCTTCTCTGTCCTGTTTTGCAGATCATGCTGCTCACTGACCCAGAGATGGAGAACAGTGTACACAGAGTTAGCCTGTGTTCTTCTGTCCTGTTTTGCAGGTCATGCTGCTCACTGACCCAGAGATAGAGAACAGTGTATGGAGAGTTAGCCTGTGTTCTTCTGTCCTGTTTTGCAGATCATGCTGCTCACCGACCCAGAGGTGGAGAACAGCCTGCTGATCAGCTTGGACGAGGGAGCCACCTATCAGAAGTACCGCCTGAGCTTCTACATCCTCAGCCTGCTGTTTCACCCACAGCAGGAGGACTGGATTCTGGCCTACAGCCACGACCAGAAGGTACCACGTCCACCACCTGCTGTCCACACTGGGGCCCTGACACCATCTGTCATCTGTCATATTCCTCCCCCCCCACCCCCACCCCCCACCCTCTACCCCCGGGTGATGTGCTTGGGTTTCTCAAAAAACATTCTAGGCCACAGTTCATTATCCACGTGAACACTGTCAAAACTTCAGAGAATCCGATGGCCAACATGTTCCTTCACTGACTTTTGTTAACTTTTAAATGTCTCTTTCAGGGTGGGTCACGCCGCATATGTTTTTTAGACTGAGAATTGACGGAAAATATTACTGTAATATTATTGTAGATGAGCATGCTATTCATTACTATTAAATACATTTCAGTTAGTGGTTTTTTATTTATCTGTTTTACCCATTTATTTTTTTTCTGATATGACACTAGTGGAGATCTTATTGTCTTAGAAATGAAATCATAATAAGTCGCATTAAGTAGATATCCGGTGCTTTATGATTTATATACCATAATATACTGTAGCACAGTGAACATACTAATAGCTATACGGTCTGTTGCTAATACCAATTTTGGGCATTCACAGTAGATAGGATAAGAAGGTTATTCATGTGAAAGGGAATCCGAAGCTCATTTGCATTCTATGCTTAAAATTCATTTGTGAGAGATTTATCATGTTCTGGCGGTCAGGGTGTAAAGAGCCGTCTGAATTATCTGCTGATGGCAATGTCACTCCAGCCGTTTCTCTGTCCTCCATTTTATAAAGAGGGGGAAGCGTCGAAAATGACCAGCGCGCACCCAAACCAGAAGCAGCCTTTACTGCTATACTACAGGATTGACATTTGGTCATTTCAGTAAGAACTGCATCTTAGGTCACCAAATGTCTTGTGTAAGGAGACAACAGTATGACGTCATTTGTTTTAATCATTTCACTTAACAAAAACATCTGGTATCATGGACACCAGCATCATAAGCATGAATCTGATGCGTTCAGCTGTTATTCTCAGTTTCCATTAAAAGACAGTGAATCGACTCCCTTGCAACTTGGTTTCAGAGAGCTGAGCGAGGCTGAATAACTTTGCACATCGCCAGTAGAGTACCGTCCAACATATTGGGTCCCGATAATTGAGATTTATCAATCTTTCTGATAAGAGTGTTAAGTACGTGCTAATTGCCCGTAGCCCAAGCATATAATCAGTACTGGGAACAAATTGTTTCCTTTAAGCTGTGCAGGCAGAAAAAGTAAAATTAGTTTGCTGTTCCTTTATGTTCGTGCCTTCAGCAGGCTGTACCCAAGCAACCAGGAAGCTACACAAAGGTACACATCCATCCACACATCCACGGAGCCAGTGCAGCTCATGACCTTTAAACAGCAGAGGCTGAGACCTCTGTGCCACTCCACTTCCACACTATTCAAATGTCAAATTTAAATAGCTCCATTTGGGGAAATTATTTTAAATTTAAGGGATGAGATTGCACCTGTGCTGTTTGTGTAAATGGAAAACTTAGAATTGGTCTGCTTCCCACCAGCAATCAGAATATTCTGTTTTAATCTTTTGAAACAGAGTAGAAAGAGATATTGGGGGAATTGAATTGAGTGAAATCTTATCTCCATCTTATCTACCTTAGATTTTTTTAAAAACCAGAGGGAGTCTAATAGCCTGTAGTGCAAGAAAAATAGGCATTAAAGTTGCAAGAAATATGGAAAAGAAGAAGAAGATAGGCTTAGATGTGCGGAGCTAAGTAAACATAATGGCAAGAAGGTTATTCGCAGTGCGAAATTACAAAGGAGTAGTCCAGGTGCAGTGTTCAGTACATACTCAGTAGGGTCCAGCTGAGGGGCAGTAATGTCAACAGAAGACCAGAAATATCTTGTGTTGTCTAGCAAGAGAAACTGTCCTAAAACTGCACCACAACTACAGACATGATCAGTAAACTAAGATTGACTAATCATATAGAGATCCATTCAGTTTTAATTTTGTAAGTAAGGTTGAATATAGATTGTGAGGTAACAAATCCATGTATATTGTATTTATGTATTACTCATGTTAACCCCTTTGCGCACATGACAAATCTTCCCAGTCCTTGCCCATTTAGGGGGTACCCTATTTAAAGCTTTATAATGTGAACATCACAGACTTGAAATATGGCTTAAATGAAGCAAGACATTTGTACTATTTACAATACTAACTTAAGTTTGTATTCATAATTTAGGAAGAAATAAAGTTCCACAAATGCAATTGTCTGGGCAAAAAATCAAAATGGCTTCCTCGACTTTCATTGGCACCGCTCTGGTTCTCGGCAATAACAGACTTCAAAGGTAATCAAAAGCCCAGAATTCATCCATCCATCCATTATATATACCCGCTTATCCTGGGCAGGGTCGCGGGGGGTGCTGGAGCCTATCCCAGCATGCATTGGACAAGAGGCAGGAATACACCCCAGACAGGCCGCCAATCTATCGCAGGGCAAATCCCAGGATACATTACATTACATTACATTACAGGCATTTGGCAGACGCTCTTATCCAGAGCGACGTACAACAAAGTGTATAACCATAACCAGGAACAAGTATGACGAAAACCCTAGAGAGAAGTACCGGTCCAAGTGCAGGGAACAACCGCATAGTTCAACTTGGACCCTGAAGGTTAAACTGATTAACACTACCACAACGAGAACGGCAACAACGCAGTCTATGGAAAAAATACAAGCAGTAGTTAAGACAGTTAATGCACTTAAGTCACCTACGAAACAGCTGCCTAGTTACAACCCTAAGCTTACAGTCATTTACAGGGGGGTAGGGAGGGATGGGGAGAGGTGCAGCCTGAAGAGGTGAGTCTTCATTCGTTGCTAAGGATAAGGATTATATAATCAACACTCATTTATACCTGGACTACGGAATCAATTTGTGGTGTGGGGATGGTTTAAGCAGCCACACCTGCCCTGGGTCAAGTTAATTAGACCTGGCTAATTAGATAATAGGTTAGATAATTGGCCGGTCTAACTGGACCCGGGAACAGGGGTGGCTGCGCCTGTGTGTAATCGGTGCGCACAGGTTAAATCTGCCATCCCCACCCACATAGGGGAGAGCCTCTCTGTCATGACAGTGATTGACATCTGCTCCTCGGCTGTAACATCTTGTCAACCTCGTAAATAAATGTGGGTTTGGTGAACATCGTCTCCCGGTGTCTCTGTGCCGGAGAGCCCCTTGGAAAGCCACTTCGGTGGTGGAGGGGGCGGGGCTATGTATAAAAGGTGCTGTCATTTCTACATGATGAAACTAAAATGTATTAAAATGCCCTTTAATAAAAGACGGCAATCTTTACTTTACTTTAGCCACATATGAATTGTTTGATTACAAATCAATAATTTTGGAGCACAGATTCAAATCAAGAAAATGTCTTTTCCCTAACATTATGGAGATCACTGTACAGTACACAGTATTTTAAGCAAGCATATGTATATATATACATTTTTCTGGCATGCAGCAAGCCAAAGATATATATATACAAATGAACGTTAAAAACTATGGCTCTGTTTGCTTAGATGTGCATGGTAGGTCCTCATCTGTTCTGTTCTGCATTCACTTAGTGTGCACAAACTCCTCCACCGCCGTTTTAAGAGTACTTTGGGTATGCTTCACTAACGCCTGTGGTGTACCCCGCATTTATAACTCAACGTTTAACTGCAGACTCATTTGATGAATAGCAAATGTTTGATAAGTGGATGTGTTACAAAGGTGTATTTGCTCAGCTTGGAGAGCGTTAGACTTGTCCATCACGTTTTCTCTCCAATGTTCTGTGCACAAATCCTCACAAATAATTTATCCACATTCAGTTTGATGTCAAACACACACCTGGCTCATTAAAAGTCTGGCTGTGTGAGCTTCATAAAAATCAAATGCTCACTGCTATCATTTTAGCAATGTCGATACTTAACCCATGTACGTATATTCATGTGGCCTTTGTTGGTTAGTAGGGGGCAAATGTTGAAATATTAAAAAGAGGGCAAAGGCTGGTGTCAGCCATAGAGATTAGAGATTGTTGTACTTGTATAACCAGAAACATTTATTCTGAGCTATTATGCTATTTCTTAATGGATTTTTTCCCTCCATTTAACCCAACTCGGACTGCCCAGGCAAGCCCCAAAGAGTACAGACACATACTCTCCTCCACAATGCTCGATGCCGTTGGCCACTAGTTGCTCTAGCGCACCCACTGGGTCGGAGGTGTACACTACACGTGCAGCTCAGACAGACAGACTCTATTTGCCCAATCAGCCAACAGGGGTCGCTGTTGAGCAATGACACAACCATACAGACACAGGGATATTCTACAGCATGAAGCTGCCAGCCGCAACTGGCACCTGACATCAACGCAGTGCCCATCCACACACCGGAGAAGAGCCTAAGAGGATGAGCCACCTCTGAATTAATATGTTAAACAGACACTATTTATGGTATGCACTGACTTTGTCAACTTCTTTTCTTTAATTAGACTCCCGTTAGCTTCTGCATGTGCAGCAGCTTCTCTACATGGGGTGCACACATGGGAACATGACATAGAACCGAACAGTAATAAACAAGGATGCAATAACAGCATTACATGAAAAAGGGCTGGAATCCAGCCAGAAAAAGTTGCTCATCACTTAGCACAGTGGTGTTCGAATTAGGCTGTGCTTTTAACTTGCACAAAGTGCTCGACGACTGAGCTCGTGCTAGGCATTTATTTTCCACCCGCACTTAGCATTTAATTATTTTATGGAAAAGGTTTTCATCGAAAGAATGCAGCTGTGTTAAAAGCAGCATTTCCTGGGACGAGCCGGATCCAAAAATAACAGGCTAGCGCAAAACAAGAAACTGCATTGCAGGTGAAAGAGGAAAAACATCGTGGGTTACTGGGCGTAATCCTGTGGCATGACCGCATCCTGCTCACTCAAGCACTATATTTATATTCACTATTTTATATTGCCTTAATTTGATGGCTATATACCGTTTTATTGTTGATTAGAAACAACCGGATGCTTTTTACGCATACATTGCAGTATTTATAGCTGCTGTGGGTCATGCAGGGGGTTGAAATACAAGGGGTGGAAATTTTACCTTCAGTCCAAACGTTGCTCTCAAGCGGCTCTCATTCCTTTTTTCTTGATTAACAATCATACCAGCTGAATAATTTGTATGTGGTTCTGGGTCATAGAGAAATTGAATGACACGTTATTTCTCAGCTAAGAGTCCAATATCCATGTTTAGACTGTAAAGCTTACCTTTGAATTTTCCTGTGCAAGGATATTGCTCCATAGGGGTGTAACAGTACACAAATTTGTACCGAACCGTTCGGTATGAGACCTTTTATCCAGCACGTATTGCGAACCGGACAATTACAGACAATCTTTGTTCCCCCGATGACTCTGTTTTCCTTTCCTGTATTATTCGTTTTCCCTCAGTGTTGTGTTTAGTGTTTAGTTCTTTGTGTTCTGTTCGTTTAACCCCAGTCTCACGCGTTTCTCTGCACTTGGGTCCGCCTCGCTCCCCGGACAAGCACGTGGACTGCAGAGTAGATGATGTTGGTGGACCACAGGGTGGAAGCACAGGAAATGCTCTGCCCAGAACTCTTTTTATTACTTGCCCTGTCCTCCCAGTTACCAGTTATATTCACCAGCCATACACATTGCAGCAATCTAAGGGGTGGACCAAAGACATCACTGGCACAGTTATGATTTGATACCAGACCATGGGGCCCATCCACATACTGGAACAGAGCCTTAACAGGTACCAGACCATAGGGTCCATACACACACTGGAACAGTGCCTTAACAGATACCTGACCATGGGGCCCATACACACACTAGAACAGAGCCTTAACAGATACCAGACTATGGGACCCATCCACACAATGGAACAGAGCCTTAACAGATACCAGACCATGGGGCTCATCCACACACTGGAACAGAGCCTTAACAGATACCAGATCATGGAGCCCATCCACACACTGGAACAGAGCCTTAACAGATACCAGACCATGGGGCTCATCCAAACACTTGAACAATGCCTTAACAGATACCAGCCCATGGGGCCTATTAGATGCCAAATAGTGGGGCCCACTAAGAGACCAGACTATGGGGCCCATCCACACACTGGAACAGTGGCTTATGTACCAGACAGTGGGGCCCATCTACATGCATGTTGGTTAAATAAATGCATTGCTGAACCTAAATGGATATAAGGTCTACAGGCAGCTGCAGTCCAGCAGTGTGCAAATTATTAAAACATTGTGCAAATTGTGAATAGAGCTTGAGATTTCTCTGCTTATTGTAATCCAAATGACCATAACAAATAACTAGGGTATTGAATTGGTGGATAATCCTTTGCTTTACATGAAATTAAATATGGCTTATATTGAGATTTGCATTAGAATTACTGGCACTGATAGGCATTCAGTGTCTTACACCTGACTAAAGAATGTTAGTGGGCTCTGTGGAAGTTTGTATGCTACTGTAGCTCTCAAATTCGATATCCGCCAAGCTGTAGCAGTTTACTGACCCTCTTTGAAAAAAATCAAAGTATTTTGCAGCGGTCAAAGAAATGCTAAGATCGTCCTATCTTTGGCATTATTATTTTCAAGGACTGTCTGACTTTGAATCAGTTTAACAATGCTCAGAGTGCTGGTGAGAAGCAAAGATGCTTTGGCAGACTTCCCGCTTTCTTTGAATTTACGATCGGCCAGTGTAGGGTTCGGTCCGGTGGAGAACCAGATTCGTCTCGGTCACGCCTACGGGTGGAAAGAGCACACACACCTGGGTTGTGTTAACTAATCAGCTCTGGATCTTAAAGGTGTGTTCATCTCCACGGTGCAGGGACCGAAACCAGGAGTACATACCGAGAGAGCGAGTCTTTTAGTTTTGTTTGATAGAGCACGAAAGACAAAGCAAAAGAGAACCGCCGCTGGAAAGCTGGAGGAGCAGGTCAGCTGAAAAACTGGAGGAGCAGGTCAGCTGAAAAACTGGGGGAGCATGTCAGCTGAAAAATTGGAGGAGCTGCTCAGCTGAAAAACTGGAGGAGCATGTCAGCTGAAAAACTGGAGGAGCTGCTCAGCTGAAAAGCTGGAGGAGCAGGTCAGCTGAAAAGCTGGAGGAGCTGCTCAGCTGAAAAGCTGGAGGAGCAGGTCAGCTGAAAAGCTGGAGGAGCAGGTCAGCTGAAAAACTGGAGGAGCTGCTCAGCTGAAAAGCTGGAGGAGCAGGTCAGCTGAAAAGCTGGAGGAGCAGGTCAGCTGAAAAGCTGGAGGAGCTGCTCAGCTGAAAAGCTGGCCAGCTCGGAGCAGCAAGTTGAAAAGCTGCCGCTCAGTTTTGCTTTCTTTTTTTTGTTTGTTGTTTTAGTTTATTGTTTTTGCCAGGAACACATGAGGGGGAAGGGTAAAGGTGTTTGTTTATTCGATTTTGTGTTCGTGAGGGTGTGCTCTCTGTCTCTCCATGTGGCAAACTAAGGTCCACTCCCGGAACTGCCTCATCTCCCTCAGAAGGATGACACACTGGTGTGCGACAGCCAGTAAAGCAGTTAAATTTTTCATGAAATACAAAGTGTGGCAGAGATGCCCCATAGAGAATGATGGCCGACACACAGGAATACTGTATAGTTTGTGCATTACGACAAAAATCTCACTATTTCCTTTATATTTAAAAGGTAAAAACTTGTTTGTAACTACATAAACGTGCCAGTGTCACAGCTATTTGCCTGTCAGGGATCTATTGAATTTGTGTTCTCTTCCAGTGAAAAGAGCAGTCAAAGGTCTGTGTAACAAATTATATGAATTACTTGTCAGACTCTTCTCTCAGTGGATATGGCTGCATTATTGCACATTCACGTGAGGGAAATTCTGCAATTGCCAGATGGCTCAACTATGAGTCACAACAGCAGTGCGCCTATACAGTAGCTGTGCTGAACAGTTAGGAGCTATTAAACGTCCCACCCTAATACATTGAAAGTATTGACAAAGTTGGCAGGTAGGTGATGTTATCCTTTTGGACATTGCCAACTCTCAAAATTATGATGCTACATTTACCTTCTTTTTAAGGATCTACGTCCGTATACCCATACATAGTCATGGAAATTGACGGGCATCATCCAGTTCTCTTCATCTCCAGCAGCTGGTTCATTTCATGTTATTCCTCCGAGCGACAGCTTCCTCTAGCTCATTACTATAGCGTTCCATTCATTCTGCCCCTAATGATCTCTTTTGCACTGAGGTGGAAGTGGGCAGCAAAATCCTAAGCCAAATACATTACACATCTTGTGACACCAAGACCATCAACTTTTTTGGCGTCAAATTTACGTTAAGACCATAATTATCAGCTCGGAATGTTCCCATAATATACACGTTTATTTCAGTTTCTGCCAACCAATCTTTGCTGTCCTGTTCACAAACATGTGATTAGAATGTTCTTAAGTGAACATTCTAATGCTGATGAAACAATCACAACTAGTAATTGAAAGCAATTGAGTTGTAGACTTAGAATGTTGAAAGAAAACATTCCAACAAGCCTACTCTTCAAAGGGTTAATACTGAAAGTACGATTTCCTGGCACCCCTGCCCAATCGCAGCTTGCTTATGGATCCCGTCTGTTCATTACCATTAATAAAATGCTCTCCTTGCGGCAGAGCTGCTTTCAGTTTATGCTGTATGAATGCCATGCGATTGATGGATTAAAAAATGAAGCCTTCTGTGCATTTTTTTCCAACCCTCTTTGCAATGTTGTGGGTCCAATTGATCAGTTTAAAAATATTTTAAAGATTTTTTTTTCCCAGCATGAAATCTAATCAGTTCTTAATGCAATGGACAAATGGACAATAGTAAATGGACAATTACTAATCTGTTTACTAAGTTGTTGCAGCCCTGCATTATATCAGAATGATGATGTCCGGGTCCATTTTTCCAATGGGAGTTGAGGCAAAAGTGTGTCAAACACGTCAAATTGAGACCAAAAAAGCTGGTCCTCTTTGAAAATGTAAGAAAGTTTATTCCCGCACTCCGCCCCCCCTTTCATCCACTGGCACCTGAAGATATCTACCAGAATCAATAACAGCATGCTGCATTAACTGTACCCACTCAGACTACACTAATTGTGCCAGCTCAGACTGGACTATCTGTACCAGCTCAGACTGGACTAACTGTGCCAGCTCACACTGGACTAACTGTGCTAGCTCAGACTGGACTAACCTTGCCAGCTCAGACTGGACTAACCTTGCCAGCTCAGACTGGACTAACTGAACCAGCTCAGACTGGACTAACTGTACCAGCTCACATTGGACTAACTGAACCAGCTCAGACTGGACTAACTGAACCAGCTCACACTGGACTAACTGAACCAGCTCACACTGGACTAACTGTGCCAGCTCAGACTGGACTAACTGTGCCAGCTCAGACTGGACTAACTGTGCCAGCTCACACTGGACTAACTGTACCAGCTCACACTGGACTAACTGTAGCAGCTCAGACTGGACTAACTGAACCAGCTCAGACTGGACTAACTGTGCCAGCTCAGACTGGACTAACTGTACCAGCTCACACTGGACTAACTGTGCCAGCTCACACTGGACTAACTGTGCCAGCTCACACTGGACTAACTGTGCCAGCTCACACTTGGTTTGGGGTGGGACGGGGTATACAGAACTCTTACCATGCAGCGGTCACAATAACGGTGAACAAAGACAGGAAGCTTCTCCAAATATCGTCCCTCATCGCTTCGGTATGATTTCCCGGGTTTGTAAATATTCAGGAGTTCTTGCGGTCGCTGTCAAACCAGCCATGCAAACGTTTGTCTTCTTTTTTCAGCTCTACAGCTCGGTGGAGTTTGGAAGAAAATGGCAGCTTGTACACGAAAAGGTGGCGCCGAATCGATTTTACTGGTAAGACCGAAATGCAGTGACTCCCACGGCGATAAGCAGAGCCGACGTTTGTATACCAAATACACTCTGGCATTCCCCACCTAGGGCACGCAGACAAACTCATTACCTTAGAATAACTAAAAACCAAAAACAAATCATTTTTTCATTGATGATTTGAAGTTTCATTTCAAAAGACTATCATTTCCAGTACAAATTTTTATTTTTAAAAACAACGTTACAAGTATTCACACCTCTGCATTATTGTATAATTACTTGTGGTCCCCATGTGTATTAGAAAATTATTTGTATGAATGTATGCGAGAGAGAGAGAGACTTTGACTTTTGATGTTCCTTTATTGAAACACAGAATTTTTCACAACTACCTTAAAACCTATCACAGCCCCCAATTTACAAATCCACAACCCACCCCTACCTGCCCCCCCCTAAAAAAAAACAAAAAACAAATACAACACCAAAAGAAACCCAATACAATGCCGAACCACCACAGTTAATCTAAACATATCTCCTCTTCATTTACACCACAAACAGCCTTCTCAATACACCACATTCTTGTAAATGTCGGCACATTATGCATAATTTAAAATACTCAAATTCTACTACGAAGCGCGCAGAGACATAACCCCTAAACACCCGCAATACATCTGTGTTCCTACGTGTGACCCATTTTGCAAGTTTTGCCTGCTCAAATAATAAATTTACCAGTACTACAGTATACTGTGGAACCTGTGCCTTGGTCCACGGATACACTCCCCTAAAGAAAAACACACCCCCAGCCGCAAACACACTGTTCTCAATACACAAAACATTTGAGTCAACCTTGAGTCAACACATGACACAAACAGGTGTGACATTGTTTCCTGCAGTGCACAAAATGGGCATCCTATCCCCACCCCAGGATCAACACGAGCCAACCACACCTTAGTGGCCACAGCTCCATGCAGTATCTCCAGGTCTCCAGTCCTCTTAGGGATGGGGGCCTTATCCAGCACCCTCCACCTGTACCCTGCCGCCGTCTGGTCACCCAGCTCATCCTGCCACTGGTGCTCCCTCTTATCCTCTAGAGCCCTCCTGTGGCTGACCTTAACATACCCCACATACAGGTCTTTCCCCTTCACCTCCTGAAACTTCCCCAAACCTGGAGAAGTGAGGGATAAAAGCTTCCCCTCCCCCTCCTGCCACTCCTCTGCTGCTGCTGTCATGGTAACTGTGGGTAAATGGGGAGCTTCCCATTCTGGTGCCTGCTCCGTTCATCCCTCGATCAGAATCCTCTCCAGGACCCTTAACAGCGAGATTAACAGCGTGGATGTCGTGATCTTGGTACTGTTTGAAAGGGTTGTAATTATACTTTGTGCTGGTATATAATTTAATGATCATCTGCATATGTTTATCCATTTATTGGTGCAAAAGCTCAAGTGTATGGATATCATGAGCTGGGTCTACTTCTGTTGACCCTAGACTTTGCTTTAAAGTGCACAAGCCACAGATTCACAAAACAGAAAGTTTTGGGTTTTTTTGTCTCCAAATTGTAAGTTTGATCTGAGCAAGTTTGATCTGAGAATGGGCTGGCCAAGGCATTGAATGCTAGGGCCAAATTTATTTTGTCCCAGTCTAGCAAGTACGGTAAATGCAATACATGACTTTTCCTGTCTTTGCAATCTTAGCTGCCGAAATTCCATGAGCCATTCATACCTGGTCCTCCTGAATGTGTTGCTGTGAATCTGGACTTCACGATAAATCCGCAAGGCTTACATTTCTTTCTCCATTCTTTGTTGGTCCTCTTGTATCTTGTGCACATTATGCTAGTCCTTCGCGCGTCCTCTGCGGTTTGTGAAAGGAAATGTTCAGCATAGGAGAGGATTAAATCAGATATGGGGGCCCCTGCATGTGGAAACAGCAGAGGAGCTTGTTCAGATAAGCAATGCAGGCCTGGCTTAGATGACTTTGATGCCATGGAGGCTGTGGGGATGTGGTGTAGTCAGGGCAAAAGGACTAAGAGGCCCAGATATACAGTAAGGTCCTCAGAGGTACCTGGCCTCTGAGGGAGATTTACTCTAAAGGGAACGACATGAGAACAATTTACTTTTGTTTTGCCTTTTTTGATGTTGGAGTGCCGTCATTCATAAATGCTGACCACATCAATTATTTTTCTTGATGTTTGTTTATTATTATTTGGTATATACACACACACACACACAACTACACACACACACACACACACACACACACACACACCACATATATATTTTATTTAATGTTACTGTTTATGGCACATTGTAATTATGGCACAAAGTGTCTGTTTATTACCTAAGCATTTGGCACAATTAAGACGGGTAAAATGCTGATGTATTGTACCATTTTAATTTAAGTGATGCCACTAAAATTCTCAGGCAGCATCGGTCACTTTTTGCTTTGTTTTAAAAAATACTGATGAACATTATGGGAAACTTGAGTCTTCAAATATAACTTTTTGTTGCATAGCTGGTCCATCCCTGAAGATCTGTCAAACAACTGTGACGATCAAGCCTAACATAATTCTTTGATATGAATAGATTCAGACTATGACCCGTGTCAAGTTGTCTGTGAGTTGATTAGTAGGCCTAGTCCAGCAAGTGTCACTTACTGAATAAAAGTAGTTATGTTCCAAACAAGTGACCAGTAGATACACATCTTAATTCTATGCTGTATATTAGGCAATACATTTACGTGGGTACCTCTGCATGTAAACCAAATACACCATTATGCTGTAATTGTTATGCTGTAACCTCTGCACAGCCAGATACGTATACTGTATGTCCTGGACTATAACAGTTTTTTTTGGGTCTGAGCATACTCTTCCATTAGTGCAGAGCATTAGTTAAACACTCACCTAAGTACTGAGAGCTGTTCATATTTGTTTGTGTGAAGCTTGCTGTCTCAGTCTGTGCATCTCCAGCCTTGCATAATTAGCTTGCTAGCCTAGCCGGAGTCATCGCTATGTGATGGCGAGACGCTGCCCATAGCTGTATTGATGCAGTTGGGTAACCAGGCCAGGGCTAGCCCTGGTGCAGCTGACCCATTAGTTCACACCACTGGGACCTCTGTAGTGGTTTTAGACTGTACCATTTCCCAGTGTAGCCCAGTAGCCAGTGTAGTAATCCTTTTCTGTCTTTGTCTTCTGGCATAAAAATATCCAGTTAGCCTTAATAGCTATTTGTTGTGTCAACTCTGGCCACTTAAACTTGCTAGTCCTCTCTCCCACCACTCTCACCATGTGAAGGAGAACTGTGACTTTGACGGAAATGTCTGTTTCTGCTCAGCTCCATATTATTCCAAAATTAATGCGAGAGTTCACGTCCGCTGCCTGGAGTCCATGACTCACCAGTCAGTTATCCAGCTTTTCCTTTTCAAAGCAGCTGTGACAGAGCCTTGTGATTACAGGTGGGTTTCTCACTGGAGTGGCAGGTATGCCATCCACCATGTTATGCCTTGGTGGGGCGGCATGCCCCATACCTATACAGCACAGAGAGTTTGGCACTTTTCAGGGTTCTCTACAGAAATAACCACAATGACCAGAGACTCTCAGCCCTTACCTTTGTACTTTCTGACATCATCTAAACACACTGAATTCACAAACAACTTCACACCTCCACACAATAAAGCCCCAAACTTAGGGGGATTTTGTCTTTCTTTCCCTTCTTTTTCCTGCCAGTTGCATCATCACAAATGCTCTCCCCATTAGACATTTAGTTGCATCATTTAGTTGCATCCAATAATAACTTTGGATCTTGAAATACCCAATTGCTTGCAGGATACTGAATAAATAAAAATTCAAAATATTTAGGCCAATTAAATAAAAATAGAATTTTACAAACCTATCCAGACATATCTTTTCCCTATTACTGTTCTGTATATTTGTTGGTCAGATAAAGTTCAGCCAAAATAAGTTCAACAGTTCAATTTTCGCATACACAATTTCCTAAACAAAATAAACACCACCACCACCACCCATTTCATTAATGCTTTGAATGCACCCAACCACTGGATACAGACAGTTGTTCAAATATTTAGTGTATCCATTTTTACCATTTTTAAGTGTAACAGTGGAATTGGAGATTATTTCCACTATAAAAGGTATTGGCATTTCACACTTTCATTTTGATAGATACTTTTAATGGCAGGCCTAGATTTTGCAAGTTTTAATTAATGACAGTGCTTTGTACGCATGAGTAACTTTGCATTTTCGTACATTGAAAACAACCATGTATTGCGCCATGTTGATCTTTCTGTCAACACACATACTGCAGCTAGTCGTTTGCCATTGTGTAGCGTTATCGATACACAATGGCAAACTACAGGCGTATTGTTCAGTAAAAACGGTAATTAGTCTAAACTGAAAGCACAGGAGAGATTTGTTTCTGCGTTAATCATTTGTTCAGATGCACCCAGCCTGCAATCTGTGAAATACTGAGAGGACCTTTTCAGAACACAAGGGCAAAATGTGTATGCTTTTGTCCTAAAGCAGTGATCTCAAACTCGTTGCCATGGAGGGCTGTGTGTATGCAGGTTTTCATTCCAACCAATTAATGCTGCCTTAATTGAGTTCAATTACTCATTCAGCCATATGCCTTTAATTGCATTGAAGCACAGAATATAAGCAAGTTTTTATTTAGAAAATGCGGGTCACCATAGACGTTGGGTCACCATTATGTGCAAACCTGCATCCCTAATTCAGCAAATTATTGAACTAATTATATAATCAATATCTGAGGCTGGAATAAAAACCAGCATACACACGCCCCCCCATGGCACTGAGTTTGAGACCACTGTGTTAAAGCCACCCCTTGTGTATGCCGTAATGACTTTAAGAATATAATTAAGATTTAAACTTCGACAATAACTTGTGATCATTTGAAAGCAAATGACAGAAAACATTTGCTGTATTTTTTCAAGCTTAATGAGATCAAATCCGAAATGCTAATTTGCAGCCGCACAATAATATCTAACTCTTATTCTGCCAGACACACGCGGGATGACATTTTCCGCGGGAGTCTTAAATGAATTCTTATCAAGATCACGACGCTGGATCTTGTCATGCTAATGGGAGTGTGAGCGAACGGAATGAATATTACAAACGAATTAGCGGCAGCTGCAGTCTCAACTGCAGACTGTATGCCCCCGCAGTTTCGGTAAAAATGAAAACCCTAATCCGCTTTCCACGAGTGGAAGTTTGGTCACGCGCTTCACTAAATCGCAGTGTGATTGTCGAAGGTGAAGTAATTGTGCATTTTTGCCAGCTTCCCTTGGCGTCGCGTTCCCCTGGTGTTCTTCAGTACAGCTCAGCTTAGGTAGACATGGCCGTGTCCCTGGGTCTTGAAATCGAAAATACAGAATGTATAACATCAGCAAAAGAAAAAAAAAAGAAAAAAGAAAAGCCCTTGTCTTTTTATTCCTTGAGAATGCACTCCCCGTGTTCTCTGGTTTCTCTCCTTTGTACTCGCTCAGCTTTACGCTGGTCTCATGTCTGACGGAGGGAAACTGTCAGGCTCAGTCATTTATAACATCCCAGGCTGAACTTCTTAAAAAGCCGTACTCCAGCGATTCTGGGAGAGCTGTCAAACTGGTAACGAGCTGCGGAGTGAGAGCCCAGAGGCTCGCTTCCTTAGCGCATGTATGCCGTTTATTAAAAGGGATGTGGGCTGCTGGAGCTGGGGAGCTACGAGCTCAAATCCCAGTTGGAGACTAAGCCACTGAAAGAAACCGGGCTGCAAAGCAATTAGGTTGAGGCAGAGTGAGCTTGTGGCTTTTGTTACAGACCGATGCACGAAATCAGGCTTCCTTAAAAAAAAAAAAAAAACTTTTTTTATGAAAACCCTTTCATATGTATGCCATGATTTATTCTGTAGATCTGCAAGTAGTCGTTTGGTTGTTTGACATCCTGGTTGATACATGACAAAAGGGAACATACATGACAATACATACGGATGGCCATTCAAGCACATACAGACTCATTCACCTCTGATCAAAGTGCAGAGGGGAAGGTGCAGTTACCTGCTGGCACTGTTCATTTGTATCTGCTTTAAAAAAGGTGTGATGTCAAAAAAGATGTTCATATAAAAAGATGTTTTATTTCCACCCTGTAGTACCCAATTGCATCATGCTACTGTAGCTTGCTACATTACATCAAAGTCAGTGGACCAATGAGACAAGCTGAATTAGAGAACTTACGTAGCTTCTCTCAGATCAGACTGTACACTTAACACACACGCACACACACACACAGTCCCGTACTGCTATACTTGTGAGGACTTCCCATTGACTACATTCATTTCGTAAACTCTAACCCTAACCACTACATGCCTAACCTTAACCCTAACCTAAACCTAATTGTAACCCCAACCCTAACCTTAAGTCCTAACCCTAAAACAGCCCCTTGAACTTGTGAGGACCAGCAAAAGGTCCCCACCTTGCGTAATTTTCCTCATCTTTCTATCCTTGTGAGGACATTTGGTTCTCACAAAGATAGTATTACAAGTTCACATATGCACACACGCACACACACACACACACACACACACACACACACACACACTGCAGTTCTTCAGAAGTGCCACACGACTATGATAAAAAGCATTATGTGCATACATCATGTCAGTGCTGAATCCAAGGAGGTGTGTGCTTGTTCTTGGATGGATTTGTGGCTGGGACTGGGGTTGGCAGACCAGTAGGGGGCACTGTTCCCTCTGGAACAAGCAAACATGTAAAGTCCCCGAACAGGAGTGGGGGCACAGTTGTAGAAGGGTCCATACTTTTGGATGAGACTAAACTGAAATGCTGAATCATTGTGGTCATTAAAAGATCCTATGACCCCCCTAATATGGCTCTCTGAAAGAATAGGTGGGTTAACCCCAGTGTCCTGGACCAATCCCACTAAGCTGGCTTTCTACAGTTGGCTGCCTACATTACAGTCACCTGGCAGACACCCTTATCCAGAGTGACAAGCAGTAAGGAAGAGGTGTTCTCAGGAATACAAACATGCTGTATCAGCAGTGTGGCACAGAGCCCATTTATAACTACTAAGGGCCTGATTTACTGAGACCTTTAGCAGGTGCAAAACCTTTTAGAACATGCAAAACCAATAACACGACCAATGATTGGTGCAGAACAAATACCATGATCAGTTATTGGACATGTTATTTTTTTTTGTTGATGCTAAAAGGTTTTGACATGGTAAAGGTCTTAGAAAAGCAGGCCCTAAGTGTAATATTAACATAATTTGTAACATAGTGAGAAGAGAAGACATAACCTTTTACATTGGTTCGCCTTCATTATGCAAAAGGAAATCCAAGGAACGAAACAGAAAGGATCCAATCATCCCCTACATCAGCTGAGTTCAGTTGATTTACTTGTTAAATAAAACCGAATAAATAGCAGTAACAAATAGCACATGGGGTTAAATATTTCAATGTTAGCTAGAGCTTTCTGGATAAAATGCTTTCCTGCTACGTAATACAGCCAAAACAAGTTTGCTACCCAATGGAACCATCTTGTGGAGTTGTCATCATTGCACTTTTGTTATGGAATTAAATTCTGTCAAGTTTGCCTTAGTGTGCTAGTGAATTTATTTTAGTATGTTACTAAATGCAGATTGAGTATGGTAAGTGTATATAAAATTATGGGGAAAAGAATGGAAATAGATCAAATGTGAAGTTGCCAAAAATCACCAAAAAGAAACTCAGTGATAAAGAAATTAAGTTGCAACTCTTTCTGGAAAATTATTTGACCTGGCAACGGAGACCAACTGTTTTACCTGCAGTAACTAACTTGAAATATCCTCACAAATACAAAAACCCTTTGAGTTTCTCATTATACATCTCTCATTTTTCAGTTTCAAACTCCACTAATCAAATTTCCTATACTGTACTTTCAATTAATTTCCTTTTCCTTTTCAAGGTGGTTGGGAAGATGTTGTGATTTTGCTCTAATCAAATCCACACCAAATATTGAATATTGTTACCAATAATATATTTACATGTAAGAAATGGAAGCGTTTCTTCCTCCCTTCAACACTTTGGCATTGTGTCTGAATTTAATATATGCATGGGTTCACACATCACTGTAGGACGGTAAAGCTTTTTTACATCTCTGTTTGCCTTTAGGTCTAAAATGGGATTGGACAGCGAGCCTGGCTTAATTCACCTGGAAACCAGGATTTCTGAAGGACGTAAGTGGTCTGCTTCTGGGTTTCACTCCATGGCAAGTGAGGTTGAAACTATGCAAGTATGCAGCTGGTGATTTGGCCTGAGTTTTGACATGCATACAAAAGTGAATGGTCTGCACCTGTGCCATCATAATGCATTTTGAATAGTAATGTATAACAATACGTTTCAGTGTGGACACTGAAATGCATGCATACATTTCATTTTTTAATCTGATTAGATTAATATTTAATCCACAGGAACAGTGCTTCATCTAAATACAGCATACTGTGGATTGGTAATGTGCTTCAAGGGATTTGTTGTAAATTTTAGGCAGTGGTTGACACATTAAGAAAGTGGTGCGCAAGGCTACATATGTACACCTGAGCTGGGTAAAGTACACAGTAAAATGTTCAGAGTTAAATCAACACTTAGAGAGTTTTTATGAGTGCACTACGGCCAGAGTGTACTCAGACTGTCAGAGCAGAATTAATGCTGTAGCCTTTTGCCAAACTGGTAACTTTTCCTCCTATACATAACATAAGACATAAAAGTGAAGTGCAAATGTATCTTGGTTGGCCTGGAGGTACAGCTTGATGACTACCATCAGTTATATGAACCATTTACAGTATGGTCACTCTATTTTGTATGCACATCATGTATAAAACGTATTTTGTCAGATTTCCAAAGTCGGTGGTATTGGCTGTAGGGGGATATAAGTTAACACTGCATCAGTGTGTTCTCCTGTCGAGATGGGAACGGACTGTCCCAGCAGAGTGCATTTCAGTTCATGAACAGGTCAGCATGATCTCATTTATTCCACCGTTTATGTTTTATAGCTGTGACCACACCTGTATTAGTCAAGCAAAGACCTGTGTTGTAAGTGCCTATCTAGAACAGGTCTCATAAAATTGAGATGAAACTAAACGGGACCTCCGGTGAAATTCCGGTGACAGTTTTAATGATATTCCACAAGGCAACACAAATGTATATTCTGTAGGATTTAAAGGGTAAAATGGGTGCTTAAGGTGCACTATGGGATTTTTATAAGACATCTCTTTCTCTGGTGAGCCATAATGGATGCTCAAATGGTGAAGTGTGTTAAAGGGTAAGCACCACATAACGGCATCCCTCAAAGATGTTAGACCAATTAATTTTAGTCTAGAGGTATTTCATTGAATTAAGCTGAAATAGTTGTTAGTATGGCTTCAAATTTGACAAATTGATTACTCCTTATGGAAACACCCAAAGTCACATCAGAAAATTACTTCTGTGATGTGTGATGTAATATGTGGAAGACAAACAGCTTTCCTATTATACCTTTAGGTTGCAAAGATGGCATTATTGTTTCTGAATCAAAGTGACTCAGATGGCTGACTCAGATGAGTCGTTAGAAGACATAATCACTGATTCTGAAACTGCAATACAGTCATTCAGGTTTGAGCCAGAGGTGATTGAAGTTGGAGGATTCTTTCCAAAGCTAACAAAGTACAAGGATATTCGACAATATGAGCTGCATGCTAACAGTGTTGGCACTATCAATGGCTGCAGATACACAGCACTAGCCAGCTTAGCTCCTGCCTAGAAAAAAGCTGGGCAAAAAGATTAAGCGATTTGATCTTTTAGGGCTTAGTTCTTGCCTTTATTTCAATAAAATTATATTTTATACATTTTCTTTTAAATTTAACTAGTGTATTTCATTTTATATAATCTCTGGTGCCTACGCTTTGAGCTCTGTGGTAGATTTGAGGAGGGAATTTAGAGTGTAGACTCTTTTGATGCATTTTCAAGATTTGATTGTCATAATCCATTGTCCCAGTCCATTATAGTTTAGGAGGTAATTTAGAGCATTTATGGCATCATTCATGGACTTGATTTTTACAATACAATCCATTGTGCAAGTGTACCAGTCGGCAAGTGTCCCCTCAAAACTGTCTGTCCTCCATTGTAAAAAAATAATTTATAAACACCTCATTTCATTGGTCATTGTTACCGACCCATTGTTTGTAGCATGTTGTATAAGGCAGCATAAGTGGATACAGATAGCTTTCACTGGGACATATTTATGGAGGGGGAGGCTGTTTGATGGGGTGAGGGGGATTGAGGCTACTGCCTTGTGTATTTTGCTAGATGTATAAAAGTAAGTAAGTTTTTGAAAACAAAAGTTGCATTTCAGTCAAAATTGATCTGTTGATTTGTTGCCTCCCCCCTCCCACCCCAAATATCACGCTTGAATCCAGAACAGGATTGATTACATTTCATTTTCCGTGCATTAATCTACATCACTTCTCTGCTACGTATTAAATATTTATTAGAAATGAGTCAAGGAATGCTTGGGCTGCTTAGCAGAGCTCACGCAGACCCATTCTGTTGTCTGGACAACATAATTGTGATGAAAAAGAGTGTATTAGGGCTGGAGGCAGCTGTGTCCAGCGCAAGAGCCCAATATGTGGCTATCGCTATCGATCGGATCCCTCTGGGGAAGCTCGCGTCGCTAGCTGAGGCTAACGTGCTAGGACGCTTCCGCGCTCGGCCGTGATTGAGGGGAAGGAAAGCAATCGGCCTTTTCTGGACCGCCGCTTCTCCGCGGGCCGCTCAGTGATGCAAATGAGGCGAGGCCTGATTGAATGTCAGCCTGCTGCGCCTCCTCATTGCTAATATGATCATTCACTCCATGTCTGTTGCAGAATCCCAATACGTTACCTGCAAGGTTCAGAACTGCACAGAAGCTAACAAAGGGAAGCCATTTCCCGGGTACATCGACCCCAATTCCCTGGTGGTGCAGGATGAGTACGCATTTGTACAGGTACGCACTGCAGGCACTACATACAAAAGCATGAAGTACACTCAAGGAAAGCAATTTGATTAAATTATTAGAAATTACGTTTGGTATTATTTCTTAATCTGTATTAAAGTTAATTAATGTCCTGTCATTGAACATTAATGCTTACTGAGGGCTATAATTAAAACTATACACATGCAGGTTTTGGGGATGCTACTGTGGCTGAATTAAGGAACTATTGTCGTTTACAGTATGAAATGAGACAAGCAATTAAGAACCGCAAGTATGCAACTGTAGACAGCACCATAGCTAGCACACAATAAGAAAACGAGCAGGCTTAAGTCAAACATACCTAAGGTCAAGCAAAGTTACCCAAACGGTAAAGCCTTTCAAAGTCCCATTACTCCTCTAGAAAGGCCAACGAGAAACGTATGTACCCCATTAATGCAGACTACTCTGACTGATGCTTCCCAATCACCTGACCTACCACAGAGAAATGAGCCGGTTAAGCTGGTCCTTTTCCTGCTGGAGGATTCTGGGAACTGTGACCTGGGCAGTTTCCTACCCAGACTGCACTGCTTGAGTAACTCAGTGCCTGAAATTGTAGTCCTACAAAAGAGCCCTCCGACTCCTGCGTCCAATCGAGCAGCAATGCAGTTTTTCCCACATTGCCACCGATTTAAAGCTTAGGTTTGCATTTACTTTGTTCAGCAATAATGAGCACCATTTTAATTAAATCTCTCAACACTGCAAATGATTCACATCTGTCAGCATGAACAGAAACCGAGTACAACTGCAAGTCACTGTCAGTTTTGGACATGGTCATTAACTCCCCTCTTACATGGATTTACATTACATTACATTACATTTATTTGGCAGACGCTTTTATCCAAAGCGACGTACAAAAATGCATTTCATGATCAAGACAACTACAAAACACAGGTTCAATAATTTAATAATTTTATTTTAATATTTAATAATTTTAATAATATCCAAGTAGCAATTCAAATTAACATGTACAATAGGTGCCCCCCCCCCTCTTCTCCCCTCCAAATACTGTCATAGGGCAGATAATAATCAAGTAATTACATTGATTAAATTTTGTTCTCACAATTAAAATTAATTATTCAAATTAATTTCCTGGGCTAATCAGTTAATGAAGTCCTGTTTCAAACTGCAATTCCCAATTCCCACCTGTGTCAGCGCTGTACATTTGGCTTTTTAATAGTTCCATGGCCGGTGGGGATTGATGTTGCTGCCCTATTGCAGGAGACCGATTCAGGCCAACTGTGCGTTTTGACCTCCGGAAAGGTGCTGGAATGAAATTCTTTGCCGGCTCCCCTGAAACTCAAACGTAGTGCAGGCTGGAATTTGCTTTCTGTGTGACAGGCATTTTTCCCTTCCATTTTCACATCCAGCTTGAGCCATGGGTGTGACTGCTACATTTATGCTAACAGAAGCTTTTCATGAATTATTTCAACAGTACATGTAGCTGTTTTCCAATAAATACATATAGTGTAGATTGCCTTTAATGACTGTCATATAAATTGCAGTCTGTTCACAAAAATCCTCAAGGGCAGGGCAATTCAAACAGATTATAGCTGTAATTTGATAGATTAGGAGAGCTTGCTGTCGCCTACACCTTGCTGATAGGGTCACCTTGAATGGGCCGTGCTTCAGGGTTGTCCTTATTTTCAGTCTACTAGCCTCCATGTTGGAGTCTAGGGATTTTATTTTCTTTTAAAATAATCTCAAAATGCAATGAAATGTTCTCTATAAAGGAATGCGTACAGACTGAGAGTCTTAGTTATTTGACTGACTGAAGTCCAACCGATGCCTGTTCCCTACTGGACTCAGTCAAGATGTGTTCTGCACATTCCCACTCAGTGAAAGAGTCAGTGTGCATGCCTTTTATCAGAGTGCTAATAACTGTGGTCAGTGCTAATAAACCTTTTGATCCTGTGGATTTTCACTAGCTATTAAAAAACTTTTTTTCTTCATTTTGTTTCACGGGGGAGAAGACTTACACAATATTACACTGGTGTCTACGTAAATCTGAGCACTCCAGTCCTGTCAGTCTAAAAGTTAGGGCAGGAAACAAAACGCTCACTCAAAGTTTGAGAAGAAGAATTTGCATTTCAGGAATCCCCCACTGTTAAATCAATTTCCTTAGACTCACAGAAGCGCCCCTGCAACCGTGCAATCAAGCTCAGAACGCGGCGAATATCCACCGCCTCCGTGGAGAACAGCGACGCTCAGGATTATCGCTCGTGATCTCGGCGCGAATGTCAGACGCGCGCCTTGGACAAAGAGCTGAGCAGATTAACTGAATTAATTCCCCAGGTGTCAGCCAGGGGGCAGCCGGTGTACTACGTGTCGTACAAAAGGAACGCTTTCACGCCCATCAAGCTCCCGAAGTACACATTCCCCAAGGTAAGGCGGCCCGCTCCCGAACAATGAAGCACGGTGAGTCTTTCCCGGACGTGTTCTTTTCTGGAAAGGGACACGAGTCACGCACCGGAATAAAGAGGGGATTGTAATACAGATCTGTTCCTGTGATTGCGGTGCACATCTGCAGATCTTCCAGCTGCTCCCAGCCAAGTCCCAGCCCTCACGCTTCCTGTCGAATGTAAAGCTTGGTTCACGCTCGCTGAAAATACACCCCACCGATTTCAAGCCCGATCAGGCTGTCGGTCAGCACTAATTGTCCTCAAGTGCGAAAGGGTGAAGGCTCCCAATTATACAGCGCCCCCCCCCACTCCACTCCAGACCCTTGACCAGGCGGGCCAGGCAAGATTTTTTTGATATTGTAGACCAACTCAGACTGAGGAGCTTAGTGTAAATCGGTCATTAGAAATAGATATTGCTAAAGAATCAGGCTAGCATTTCCTCATATGTGAAACCCACAATCTGTTCTCAGTTCCATAGTGTGCTCACCATCGTGAGGGCTAGGCTGGACCGGTCCTTAAGTCTCAACCTTCATGAGCAGTGACTGGAACTGTCGCAAAACGTGAGCCAAGCTTAACACTGACACAAGACAACATACCGTTTGCTGTGAAAGGATCAAAAACGATATTCACCTGCAATTGGTCAAATATAAGGAATTAATAACGTTGCACAGTGCTGGCAGTAAGTTATTGTACATTCCCCATAGTACAAGCTGCCATTTTTATTGTCCTATAGGGAACTGCTAAATGCCAACAAAGGGTGGCGCTTGAGGAATCATAATGACGATTCCAAAAGACGACACTGTGTCCACTGATATTGAGATATCAGCCAAAAATAAACAAGTTAAAAAAAAAAATTTTAAAACCTTGAATCAGTTAATTTTTTATTTCTTGAAATCAAACTTCATATTTGCCTTCTGTTGCCTTGTTATTGCTTAGTGATTTAGTTACCAGTTCAAGAGAACCAGTAGTCTCTACCAAAACTCTCACATGCAGTGGCACTCAGCCAAACCAGCAAAGAGAAAGGCCAGCTTTTGAGGCCTGTGGCTGATTAACACAGCTGAGCAAAATCAAACCAGCTTCACCCAATCAGCGTCCACCAGTAGAGCAGCCAACATACCCATCCCACCCTGGACATCATCTATTTGACCTGCTGCCCTCTGGCAGACGCTTCAGATCTGTCATATCACGGACAAACAGACTTAAGAACAGCTTCTACCCCGGAGCCATACGAGAACTGAACACTGCCAAACACCGACCCTGACTATTTGGGACCTGCGTGACTATCAGCACTACAATACTTGCAGTTACATTTATAGAACACTGCACAGATGTTTACATTTAAACTGCACCTTTGTACAGATGTTTACATTTCAACTGCACCTTTGTACAGATGTTTACATTTCGACTGCACCTTTGTATATATTCCTAATTGCACTACTTGTACATAGGGCCACTGCAGTTCAGCAAATGTGCAATATCCTGAAGTGCAATATCTCAGCTGCTAATCTTACCGTATTGTATTGTTTTATATCTTATTGTTTTATAGGTTACTGCAAATATATACATTTAATATTTTATTTATACATTTAGCACTCTGAATTACTTTAGCTTGAACTCTGTTCTATTTTTAATTGCTGTTTGTTATGTGTGAATGCACCATCAGGATTGCTACTTAATTTCATTGTACACTGTGCAATGACAATAAAGGAATCTATCTATCTATCTGCCAGCAAGGAAGAGGCTCCTCCTGCCAGTCACAGACCTTGAGAAGATCACTGTCATCGAGCAAAACAGCCAACAATTTTGAGAATTTCAAAAAACGATTGTCACGGTCTGTGTAGCCACAGCTGACCTTAACTATTGTTTTTGCTTTATTTATTCATTTATTTCTTATTTTTATTAAATAGTTACATTTTGTACATACATAAATATCACATATATAATTTTCCCTTTAGTAATTCTGAACCATTTCTGTCTTTCTATATATCGTAACCGAAGAGTTTTTCAATCCTGCTCTGGTCTTTAGCAGCTTGGTGATTCTAGTATAATCTGGCTTGGTAACCCTTGTAGATATCAAAGCCACTGATGCAGTCTGAAGTAGATGAAGTGCAAAAAACACAGAAAATGTTCCTCCGTGCCAAGTACGCTGACAGTCTAATGTAACGAAAACAAAAAAAGAGAAGATATTATTTATGCTTTGCAATAGATTATCCATATATATGGAGACTTGTGAAAATGAGTTTTGATGACAATGATTAATAGGGTTGTGCCCTCTAGAACCGTCTTGTCTAAACTCTCAGAGTGAGTCTTTAAAGGATGTATTAACATTCATAATTTCTCTGTGCCGTGAAAATTAAAACCACGCAACAGCTTTTCAAACATATGCTGGGAGACCGAAGGTCTTTTTGATAAAAAAAGTTAACTGTCAAGTGTCTGCTGTCAGTTTTTTTTAATGTATAACCCTGCGAGTCACTCTTCCACATATGCGAAACTCGGAACACATACCGTAACGGAAGGTTTGTTGGTGTCAGTTTATTTCTGGGATGCACTTATAAACCCAGAATATTTTCCATCAAAAGATGGCAGCTGTACAGCACTCACAGACATTCTCCGCGACGTCGCCTCTCCGACTCGCCTGCTGGGTTGAAACGTATTTATTTTTCCGTCAGGACTTGCACGTGATCGGCACGGACGAGAGCCGCGTGGTGGCGGCGGTGCAGGAGTGGAACCAGAACGACACCTACAACCTGTACGTGTCGGACAGCGGAGGGGTGCTCTTCACGCTGGCTCTGGAGAACGTGATGAGCAGCATGGGGCCCGAAGGCAACGTGATGATAGATCTGTATGAGGTATGCAGCACCGGGGGCCCTGCCGCGCGCGCTAGCCGGCTGCTAGCCTCGCCGCCTCGGCGTCTGACCCAGCCGCTAATGAGCGTCGCTGTCTGAGAAACAGAGCTGGGGTATACAGGGGGACATGACCATCTTTACCTGAGATTACGCTAAGTGTCATTGTGCAGTTTCTGGGGGAAATGTGATTGTGTGAGACTGCTTCTCGATGTCTGTGTGTGTTTGTGTGTGTTTGTGTGATTGAGTGTGTTTGTGTGTGTCTGTGCATGTGTGTGTGTGGGTGTTTGTGTGTGTGAGTGTGTGGGTGGGTGTGTGTGTGTGAGTTTGTTTGTGTGTGTCTCATTTTATCCCAACCCAAAGGGATCTAATTCAATATGCAGTCATTAATAACCACTGTCCCTCAGTATGTGTATCATCACCAAGACATTCCTTTCCACATTGTTTTGTTTGCTTATTATTGGTAGTTTGTGCATTGATTAAATAATCAAGAACACTCCATGAAGTTTCTTCCCCTTCTTCTTTTTGTTTGCTGTTTCTCCTCCTCTCTGCAAATAGTGTGCAACGTACAATCAGGATCACGCACTATTTTTTTTTTTTGACTAATCAGAAATGACCTGATTAGTTGTCGGAAGATGCAACTCAGCCATTTTATCTGCGTAATGCAGCTCTGCTGGCAATTGAGTTGATTAAAAATAATTCACTGATTGTTTTATAAAGTCTAAGTACTTTTTATGCAGCTGTTATTGTTTTGCAGAGATAATTTAACCAGTTTAGGCCAGATGAAAATACATTTCCTTTTTACTTTGACAACCAGGGCATAATGCATCGGATTCAATGTCCAATCCTACATTCACAGAATTTATCTGGCTATATTCAGTCACATTGTTCATTTGACAAGGATATTGTAGCTGACAACCCGATAGCTAACCCTAATCCTTTTACCGCACATCATATGATCTTTAATAACTGCGTTAAGCCAGAAATGTGCTGTAATGCCTCAGTCAAAAGACAGCAGTTTTATGCCAACAAGTTTCTGATTCAGAGGAAAGACTGCCCCCACCTGGTCCACCAACTGCGTTTTTTTTATAGAATTAATTTATATATTTCTTTATTTATTCCCTCAGTTTTTTCCATCTCATTGCTATGCGAGTCTGGCCACAGTTTTAAGCTTTAGTTTGACTAACACGGTGTTTGCGGTAACCGCAGGCAATGCCACTTTCAAGCCTATGACCTCCCGCCACCTCCCCCCACCCCCTCCCCGCCTTTCAACTCAATGGATTTTATAGTGGGGCTGTGCCCTAAATGAATTATTAAATGCTGATGCATATTTCAGCTTTTTCCCCCCCATTTTTCCCAGGTAGCAGGGGTAAAAGGAATGTTCTTAGCAAACAAAAAGCTTGATAACCAAGTGAAGACCTTTATCACCTACAACAAGGGGCGAGACTGGAATTTGCTGCAAGCTCCTGCGACAGACCTGCGAGGAAGCAGCATCAACTGTGTGCTGGTCAGTGTGTAGAGACTGCACCATTATCTGCATGCATCAGTGTGCACAGACTGAACTGTTATCTGCATGCATCAGTGTACACAGAATGCACCATTATCTGCATGCACAAGAGTGCAAAGACTGAACCATTATCTGCATGCATCATTGTGCACAGACTGTACCATTATCTGCATGCATCATTGTGCACAGACTGCACCATTATCTGCATGTGTCTGTGTGTACGAACTGCACCATTATCTGCATGCATCATTGTGCACAGACTGCACCATTATCTGCATGTATCAGTGTGCACAGAATGCACCATTATCTGCATGCATCATTGTGCACAGACTGCACCATTATCTGCATGCATCGGTGTGCAGACTGCACCATTATCTTCATGCATCAGCAGGCACAGACTGCACCTTCATCTCCATGTGTCTGTGTGCACAGACTGCACTATTATCTTTATGCATCAGTGTGCACAGGCTGCACTATTATCTGCATTGCACTATTATCTGCATACATCAGAGTGCACAGACTGCACTATTATGAGCATGCACCAGTGTGCAAAGAATCAACCAATATCTGGATGTGGATATTTATGACTGTAGCAGAAGCTTTTAAAACTGGATTCACATACACATTTGACCCGGTCTCATAAACTCACATCAAAGCAAGCCTCTTTTTAGCTCTAGTAAATTAATAATACCTGTTATCCAATTAATCATGCATCTCAAACTCAAATCCTAGATGGGTTCTGTGTCTGCTGGTTTTTGGTGTGCTTCCATGCTTCTTTTAGCCGTCGATTGGCTGAAGTCCACACGCTGTTTCCAAGACTACATTGGCTGCTAGCTGAAGGAAAGCCACAATAATGGAGGTCTGCGGACATTGCAGACCTCCATCAGAAGAGCTACAGCAAAAATGACAAGAGATAAAAACAACTATTATGGCATGTCAACCAGGGTAGGGATCGATTCCATTTCAATTCAGACAATTCAGGAAATAATTGAAATTCATGTCGTGGAAAGACGTGTCTCCATACTGTGCTATGGAGATTTTTCAATTCATTACTTGAACTTCAATCCATTTTGTGAACTGACAGAATTGCAATGGAATTGACCACAACACTGATGACAGCAAAAGAAATACATAAATAAACTAGCTACAATCCCTGTCTTAGTTGCAAGTATGCAAGTTTTAGTTTTAATTTCAAATTCTAGAGTCATAGCTGCAATATTCTCACTGTTGGAATTTAAGCTTATGCAAGTGTACACTTTAGGCGGAAGTTTGTTAGCGTCAGAATACAGTGCCCTCCAAAAGTATGGGAACAGTCAAGTCATTTTTTTTTGTTTTTGCAGCATACTTGAGGAACTTGGATTTGAGATCAGAAGATGAATATGAAACAAAACTACAGACAATCACCTTTTATTTCATGGCATTTACCTGTGTATCCATTTTAATTTTACAGAAACAGCTGTTTTTGTGTTAAGTCCACCAGTGTTCAACGTTGTAAAAGTAAGATGAGCATAAAAGTAAATCAAAGCAATAAAGTCTAATATCTGGCTGCGTAGCCCTAAATGCAATAACTGCATCTATGACCCACTGACATCACCAATCATTTGGTACTTTCTTTGGAAATGCCTTTCCAGGCCTTCACTGAAGCTGTTTTCAGCTGATCTTTGTTTAGCAGCATTTCTGTCTTCAGTCTCGTCTTCAGCAAGTGAAATACATGCTCGATTGAATTTAAATCAGGTGGCTGAACTTTCCCGAACTTTCCACTTCATCCCATTGATGAATGATTGGGTTGCATAGACACCGACAGCGTGTTTGGGGTCATTGTCTGGCTGCAGGATGTAGTGCCGGCCAATGAGGTGGGAGGAATTTCTTTGTACACAGCCAGACAAAATCTGTCAGTTCACTTCCAAATTCATCCTACTGCTGCCATCATCCATTACATCATCAATAAAGATCAGAGAGCCTGTTCCAGAAGCAGTCATACATGCCCAAGCCATGACACTACCTCCTCCACATTTAGAAGATGCAGGGGGAGGAGGGGGGTGCTTTGGATCATGGGCTGTTCCTTTCTTTCTCAACACTTGTGTCTTTCCATTGCTTTGGTGAAGGTTTGTTTTGGTCCCCTCTGCCCATAAAAACTTCCAGGAGAGTTCCAGAACTCCTACGGCTCGTCTCTGTTTTGTAGCACATTCTAATCTGTCCTTTGGATTACTGCTGCTTTTGAGAGGATTGCATCTTGCAGTGTGTGTAGTGGCTTGTGATGTTTTTACCCCTGCCTTCTGGACACTGCTGGTGATGTCATTGACCGTTGTTTTCGGGTTTTTCTTCTCAGCTCTTAGGATATGTTTGTTACCAACTGCAGTTGTCATCCTTGGCCACCTTGTACAGTGTTTATTTCTGAGTATTTCTTTGTCAAGACTTTCCAAACTGCTGTACTCGATATCCCCAGTTTCTGAGCTCTCTTCTAATGAATTCTTCTGTCCTTTCAGTTTACAGATTGTTGTTTTTCAGCAGTAGTTATAGTCCTCTGGTCTTCACAATGATGTATGTCTCTGACTCGAAATGCAATCTCCGCAGATGAAAACAAAGACAAAAAACCCGAGACTAGACACTCACTGCTCTTTTATGTGTGAACAATCCATGCAATCATTGCAAAAGGAAACACCTGAGCAACAGTTAATACCTGTCAGTCACCCGTTAATTTACTTTTGCGCAGGTGAAAATAGGGGCGCTCAAAAACAGCTGTTTCTGTACAATGTTAAACAAGGTTGTATGCATGCAAACACCACAAAATAAAAGCTGATTGTCTGTACTGTTCCCGTGTATTGGAGGGCACCGCATGTGCTTTTCAGAACACAAATGCGATCGGATTGGGATACGCAGACTCTCTGTTTTGGTAGGGACATGTCAGTCATGACACCCTCTCGCTAGCACCATGCTAATCAGATACCTGCTGGATGGAGGCAGGCTGTTAGTGGAAGAAAAAAAAATCTAATCACCGATGACATCAAACAACACTGTTGAAAAGTCATGTCTAATCAGCGCTCTGCTGGAAACAAAGCTCACTTTTACAAATGCAAGTGTGCCGTGCGTGATTAGCAAGCGGAGGGTGCTTTAATGCCTCAATTAGTTCAACCGGAGACAGTGACTGATGAGCTTCTGATGATCCCTTATTTCTGTTGTCAATGACTGCTTTTAATTTGTGCAAACTCTGTAGAGTTCAGATCCCTTGATTGCTTAAGGGCTTTCAGTGGAAACTGAGTGATGTATCGATCCATGGGCTATTCTACCAAGGCCGTTTTGCTTCCTAACTGGGAACCACCTCCTCCTACATGATGTTTAGCAGACGTAATAAATCCAATAATGAAGCGAGTTGATTTTTATTTTTGCAGAAGAGCCAGTGCTGATTGGATGAAAGGCTAAACATCTTACCAATGACGCCTGGGAATCCGTAGGTGCTTGATGCAGGGAATGCTGTCACTACGGTTACCCAGGGACATGAAGCCAGCTGCAGTCCATCTGAACCAAACGCATCAGAACAGGCCTATCCTCCCTTTCCCAGCTGTAGGCTAATGACTTAATGCAGACTTGAGCTAACATAATCTATGCTATCCCCGTTATCTAACAGTATCTAGGCTTATTTTTCTTTTGACACTAAGCAGTTATTTGTAGAGCAGCACTAACAGGCAGTCATAAAACACAGAACATTTTTAAAGATACAGGACCATGCGTGTAACCACCAAAAAAACCTGCAAGCGAAGTTAAATAAATAAATAAATAAATAAATAAAACCCCATTGGCTGGCCCACGTAGGTTAAAATGTCATAGGGAAGTTATGGGGATTCTAATGTGAAATGCAATGTCTTTAATAAATGAGCAGCAATATTCAGGCAAAAGAAGGTTAAAAGTTAAGTACTGTATATTGCTGCTCATGTATTAAAGACATTGCATTCCACATTGTTATTATTATTATTATTATTATTATGTATATGACCGATGTCCAAGCCCAAAATTAATGCCCACTGGCCTTTTCCTTTCCTCTTTGAGGTTGAAACTTTCTGATATGCTGATCTCACAGAATCCTGAGCACTATGTGATCCATGTTAACCCACACGCCACACAGAATAACGATCCGCCATTCGCAAACACACACCCGACACCACGGCAGGCCTCGCCGCTGCGCCGCGCTGCAGCTGTTTGCCTGAAAATGCCAAAGCACTATTAGCGCTCTGGGCAAACACCACAGCAGGCTCCCGTCACTGCCATTTTCGCTTGTAATGAGAAGCGCGTCAGTAAAGGTCACTCCGATCAGAATTAACCCTTACCGCTCTGAGCGCGTGCGGTGTGCTGGGGAACAGGAGGGGGCCGCGCGCGGGACCCGCGTGAATGGTGAAGTCCGTTCGGTGAGCGGCTTGATTTCGGCTGCATAGCGCGAAATCGGGGAGATGCGTAAACGGCGCCTCAGTTGCTGTCCACCTCCTGCCTGTCTGACGGTTCCTTCCATGTGTCCTCTGCAGCCGTACTGCTCGCTGCACTTGCACCTGCATGTGTCTGACTACCCGTACTCCTCCGGAAACATCGCCAGCAAAGACTCCGCTCCAGGAATCATTGTGGCTTCGGGTAGGCACTTCCGATCTGTTTTATTGTTTGTTTTTATTTTATTATTTTTTATTTATTTATTTATTTTTCTACATTTCATTGCATTACGTTCATGTAGCAGATGCTCTCATCAGGTGTAATTTAGGAGAAATCAAAAAGTGTGTTAAAAATGAAAAAAAGTGCACGGGCCTTAATATGAGCAATATAGCCGCACCTGGCAAACAGCATTTCCAGAGCAGCCAGTAGGCTACGCGAGTAAAGATGCAGCATCACGAAAGAGTGCAAGTTAACTTTGCTAAACAAGAGCCTAAGTACACATTCTGAATACAAATGGACTATGTCCATAGCTTCCAGTATAATGAGCCATAAGAAGGGAAACAAAGCACTAAAAGCTATTTAGAACCGTGACACCTTAACTAACCCTTTTAAAACCTTGTATTTAAGTATACAATAGCAGTGGCTTTCCAAAGATTGAAGCCTGACTATCCGCAAATTTCCTATTTTTATCTAAATAAATAAATAAATAAATAAATAAATAAATACTTTCTAAGTATTGCTTAAGTATTTCAGTTGCTTTTGAGGAGTAATATGTTGAGTGAGTTGTACAACCTTTTTGGTCCTGCTTCATGGCTGGCAAAAATAAAGAAAATATAATACAAATTAATAAATAAATAAATATACCCTGCCCTCCACAGGGAATATCACCAATTTAAATGCCCGCTCATTCACAGATAATTAAATGAGATCAATTTGAATAGGTGTAATATCATGCGAACACAACTGACAGTGTCCTTTATATATTATAATGTCTGTCGACAGATGGTTGCTGCGGACTGCGTGGGAGCACATTAATGAATCATTTATAACGGATTCACCCAAGGCTTCAGACAGCCGCAGAATCTAATGCAGCTCATTTAGGGAGGTTCATGTTTGCCTTTTTCTCCCTGTATTTTAAATGGTAAACTAATATTTTCCATCACTGGAGAGGAAAATCACTCGACAAGTGACCTGGAAAGTGCTAATCTATGCTAATGGCAATTCCATTCTGTTACTTAAAATTGACTTTGGCGGTTAATATCAAACTTTAGCTGAAACCCCTTTCACTGACGTCTTTAAGTAATTAATGGGTTTATCACCATACTGTAAGCTCTTTCTAACAGGGTCATTTGGAAATATTTTTTGCCATTTGCGGATCAGGTTTTTTCCTAGCAGCTTTTTCTTGAAATCGGTAAATAAATATGGAGCTCCATAATTTATGTACGGAAACTTCATAAAACGTACGATATATGACACCATCAAGGAAATAACGTTACAGCGTTATGGTCATGTTGAAAGACTCGTGACAGCTTCAGTGCAGTCGTGTCAGGTTCTGTTTACAGTCTGTTTACAGGTTGCGATAAAAGATGGAAATGAAAATTTAGCATAGAGGAATTTCTCAGCAGGAGTATAACATCAATCTCCCACAGGAAAATCAATGGGCTCACGCTTAAGAGGCGGAGTGCATTGTTCCAGCCTGTCCTGTAAAGGCTCGCTCAGATCTGGAGACTGAGGAGGCTGTGAATCATGGGTAACGTCGACGTCATGCACGTCTAATGGCCACCAGCTCAGTGTACAGGTGCATTGCGGGCTCGAAAAGACATCCCTCTAGGCAGGAAACAAATGCGTTAATGTGGGGGTGGAAATGACCATTCAAAACAAATGAGTGACAGATGACACAGGCCTTTCTTTCTCGGAGTATAAGAGCACCGAAATCACAGGAGGAAAGTGCACCCATGCCATTATGGAGCCATCAGAACCCTTCACTGTTGAAACGTCGCTGTTCCATTTCCATTTTTGTGTTTGCTACCTGTGTGAACAAACCACAGACTGTTGCTCTCCATAGTTAAACTCAACACATTATTCAAGTCAGTGTGTTAGTGAATGCATGCTGCACCCATTATGGTGTTTATGAAGAAACATTCTTCCATCAGTATCTCAAAGACAAGTCTTAAGTAAACACATACTTTAATTTAATATACGCTTACTGTCTTACTGTCCTTAAATTTGACTTGACTCACAGTTAAAGGAAATTTTACTCTTTTGTGAGATCACCCAAAATGTGCTCACCACACTGTTAAGGAAGAACCCACTTTTCCTTACACAAGTAGAGCAATTTGATATGATATTTGTTAAAATTGGGTGGCATGGTGGTGCACTGTCACCTCACGGAAAGAAGGTTCTTTCTGTGTGGAGTTTGCATGTTCTGCTCCATGTCCCTGTGGGTTTCCCCCGGGTACTCCGGTTTCCTCCCACAGTCCAAAGATGTGCAGGTTAAGCTACTTGGAGAGTCTAAATTGCCCATAGGTATGAGAGTGTGAGTGAACGGTGTGTGAAAGGTGTGTGTGCCCTGCGATAGATTGGCAGCCTGCCCAGGGTGTATTTCTACCTCTCGCCCAATGCATACTGGGATAGTCTCCAGCCCCCTCATAACCCTGACCAGGAATAAGTGGGTTAGATAATGACGGATTTCTTAAAGTGGGTGGAGGCACATTATATCCCATTGTATACTGTGATGTTGTACGTGTTTGTGAATGCCTCATTGTATGTTGTGATGTTGTATGTGAATACCTTATGTATGTTGTGATGTTGTTTGTGTATGTGATTATCCCATGTATGTTGTGATGTTGTATGTGTATGTGAATACCTCACGTATGTTGTGATGTTGTATATGTATGTGAATAACCTGTGTACAGTATGTTGTGATGTTGTATGTGTATGTGATTATCCCATGTATGTTGTGATTTTGTATGTGTATGTGAATATCCCGTGTATGTTGTGTTGTTGTATATGTATGTGAATAACCTGTGTACAGTGTGCTGTGACGTTGTATGTGTATGTGAATATCCCATGTATGTTTTATGTGTATGTGAATATCCCGTGTATGTTGTGATGTTGTATGTGTTTAGTGTTTATTATCTGAAGGCTTATGCTGATTTATCTCTGTTTTCCTTAACAGGCTCCATAGGGGCTGAGTTGACTATGACTAATGTTACTATGTTCATCACCTCTGATGCCGGGAACACCTGGAGTCAGGTAAGAAAGGCCTGGAAGTATTTCATTTTATTGTATTTGTTCAGGGGCAATTTCTAGCATGATCTGAATAATTAGTGGTGTTGTTTTTAATAATGTAACATGTAAACAGCAACTATATTCTGTGTTGCATGAAACCTATTGGTAGGCTCTTGATTGGTATGACAAGGTGTGATATGAATGCATTTTGTCTTGCATAGTAATTAAGGGGCAGATTAAACAGAATGTATTTAACAGGAGTCTTTGTACAGTAGACCATCAGCTTCATGTGGTTATTCTGTTTCCCCCTAAAACCCCAGCACCTCCTAGCCCCCCCCCCCCCCCCCCCCCCCCCCCCACGACCCCAGGGGCTGCTGGTAACGTTATTGGTTTTCTGGAAACCAATACTGAGGAATCAATTAACCTGTGTAAAATTGTTATGTGTAGTATGGAGTCATTTGAATCCTTCCTGGACCTGGGAACCAATGCCTGTCAACTAACCAATCAGGCTGTTAAACTGCAGTCTTAAATATTTACAATGATTTAATTAAAGGATTGAAAAGAAATGGGAGTAAAACTGACAAAAAAAACGAATGCGTTCCCTTTTCTTTGAACCAAAATGCATCGTTCTCCATTCATTCATTCTGCGTTTAACAACACTTTTTTTGTACTTTTGACAGACGCGACTGTGCCGCTTGTAAGACAAGGCCTCACAAAGCTGTTTCGCTTCGCAGATTTACTGTATACCAGTGCAGGAGAAGCAGAACACACAGTGTGCAAACTGCCATTTTTCTAGATCACGTTCAGCGTCGTTATGGATTACCTGTCTGATCTGACTTAGCTGTTGTACCCTGCTCTTCTTTTGTACAGATATTTGAAGAGGAGTACAGTGTGCTCTATCTGAATTACCTGTCTGCTATGAGTTAGCTGCTGTGTCCTGCTGTTCTTCCTACAGATATTTGAGGATTAGTACAGCGTGCTGTATCTGAGTTAGCTGCTGTGCCCTGCTCTTCTTTCCTACAGATATTTGAGGATCAGTACAGCGTGCTGTATCTGAGTTAGCTGCTGTGCCCTGCTCTTATTTCCTACAGATATTTGAGGATTAGTACAGTGTGCTGTATCTGAGTTAGCTGCTGTGCCCTGCTCTTCTTTCCTACAGATATTTGAGGACGAGTACAGCGTGCTGTATCTAGACCAGGGCGGCGCGCTCGTAGCCATTCGACACACTCCATTACCCATCAGGCATCTCTGGTAATGTGACACTCTTGAAAAATATACTTTGTTTTAAAGGCAAATACACAGGGGCGAACCATTTTTCTTCTCATTCACGTGATTTGAGATTTATGCTTCTGGTGAGACGGCAGAACAAAATTCAGCAATAAGGCAAAATGTGTAGATGTAGTTGTTCTTATTCTGTAGTTCTCATGTCTGTTTCCTGCCTGAAGAGCGAAATCGATTAAATTGTGTATCAGTTATAAGAGAGTTTTCTAAAGTATCTGAAAGCCATGTTTATGGTGTGAAGCAGGTTCCTTCTCTGACTTATAATTCAGAATATCACAGTGTCTCAGGCTCTAACAGGCTTCTCGCTGTCTTTTTTTATTCTTTATGTTTTATGTGCTGTCATGCGATAGAGTCAGCATTAACTCGCCCGAACAGTGGTGATGTCTTGTCTGGCGGTTGTTTCTCGACAGGCTCAGTTTTGATGAAGGAAGGTTCTGGAACAAATACAGCTTCACTTCCACTCCGCTGTTCGTGGATGGCGTCTTGGGAGAGCCAGGAGAAGAGACTCTCATAATGATGTGAGCGAATTGCTGAGCCATAACTTCTTTTTTTTTTAGCCCAAATATAGCCCTGAAAGGGAAGTATATGTGTTTGTGTTTGAAAATTTGACACTTGAAGACACAAATCAACTAACACAGATATATAACGTTATAAAGTTTGAGACACGTTTGTACGGAGTCCTGTTATTGACGAGTGGTTGCACACTGAATTACACATGGAGCACAATAATGCAGAATGTTTCCTATTATTTATATTTGAAAAAGAAGAGCATGTTTATGCACCTGAATAATTTAGCGTCTCTGGCTCAAAGGTACGGTAGTGCTGCACTGAGCGTCTGAACCAATCAGCATTGTCATGACACACTGTTAGTGTGTATTGCCCAAAGACTCATTAACTCATTAAAGGGGCGGTTCTTTTTCTGGGGCTTTCCCATATGATTTCAGGATTAGTGTCTGTTTTTCATTGGCCCAGACAGGCTTTGTGTGTGATGAAGGGTATTTTACAATGGCTGCTGGGTAATTCAGGGGGCTTGCAGTCTAATACAAGAAAATCCACTTCAACTAAGTCCTTGTGCAGCGATGTGAAGCCTCCTGAGGTTGCACAAGTGCATGTTACCCAATTATTCTTCGAAAAAATAATGTTTGATGTTATTTTTGGTTTAGACTACTTCCTAAGGCATGTGAAACACTGCGATCAAGGAAAGAAATGCTGGCAGGACATAAAAACAAATATTTATGTTGTGTGAAAAAAAACCTGATAAAATTAACATTTTCCTATTTACAGCCTCTGGAAGCACCACACGGTTGGGCAACCTGCTTCCTGATTCGTCTGTTTGTTTCTGCAGAATCTTTGGCCACGTCAGCCATCGGTCAGAGTGGCAGCTGGTCAAGATTGATTTCAGGTCCATCTTCAACCGGAGATGCACTGAGGAAGACTACCAGACCTGGCACCTGCACAACCAGGTAAGACCTGAATGGGTCTGTTTCAACTGTGAGTACAACTGGATTAATATGATGGTGGTGGTGATGTGATGATAATTATATTCATAATGATGATGACTATTATTATTATTATTATTATTATTATTGTTGTTGTTGTTGTTGTAGTTGTTGTTGAATTTACTATATTTACTGTATTATTACTATATTATAATTAAAGATTTATATTAATTTACTGGGATCTTATTATTGAAGATCTCAGTAGATTAAGCGGTTCAAATGCAAGTTAAACGTAGCTATTTCATATTTTTATTAGCATTATAACACACACACAGCACACACATACACTCACACGCACGCACGCACGCACGCACACACTCACACACACACACAGCACACGCACACGCACAGTTCTCATAAGCAGGTGTATTCTTTACAGGGGGAGCCTTGTCTCATGGGAGTGAAGAGAATTTACCGGAAGCTCAAGCCCACTGCGAGATGCGTGATGGGGAAGGACTACTCGGTCACCATGACATCAGAGCCCTGTGACTGCACCGAGGCGGACTTTGAATGGTGAATACGCCGCCTGCTAAAATTAGACACCTTCAGGAGTGCGTAGGCACCATAACATGGTAGCTGAATCGCCCGGACCGTAACTTCCTAATTGAATATCAATAAAGTCATAAATACATTAAAATAAGAGGACCGAGAAGACCCATTAGTATTTGAAGCAGGACGGTTCACTTTCTCTAATGATATAATTGGTCCCCAGAGATGATTTCAAAATTTGCATGGCTGCCTCCTCTGTCCGTCCACATAAATTAGCTTTCGGGGCATAACATTAGACAGCAATATACTGCTTTGGTGCTTTTGAATTTAATGAACTTGGAAACAGATCGGTTTCGCATAATTTGAGAGTCGAATGGCGGCCATGTTTTTTCTGGTTATGCTTCTGAGCGTTGACGATGTAATCAATCGTAAAAAGGACCCTGCTCCTACACATCGGGGTCTGGTTATTGTTTTCACTTTAGCGACTACGGGTACGAGCGGAACAGCGGGGGGAGGTGCAGCCCCGCCTTCTGGTTCAGTCCGTCCTCCATGTCCAGAGTCTGCACCACCGGGAAGAGTTTCCTAAACAGCACCGGGTGAGTAAACTCATCTACAGACCTACGGACTCAAATCCTGACCGTGACTCATTATTGGCTGTAACTGGCTGTAACCGGTTATAACCAGCTATAACCAGCTGTAACTGGCACTAAATGGGTGTAACTGGCTGTAACTGACTGTAAACGGCTATAACTGATTGTAACTGACTATGACTGGCTGTAACTGGCTCTAACTGGCTGTAACGGGCGGGAGGGCGCCTCCTCTGGTGACTCAGCTTCCCTGCGCCAGTCGCAGCGCGGTCTTCCACAGCTGCCCTGCTGAGCTGACGGGCTTTATAGCAGGTTACAGTGCTGGCTAGCTGCTCATGTGTTGAATGAACTAACGGGCTTTATAGCGGGTTACAGTGCTGGCTAGCCGCTCATGCGTTGAATGAGCTAACGGGCTTTATAGCGGGTTACAGTGCTGGCTAGCCGCTCATGTGTTGAATGAACTAACGGGCTTTATAGCGGGTTACAGTGCTGGCTAGCCGCTCATGTGTTGAATGAACTAACGGGCTTTATAGCAGGTTACAGTGCTGGCTAGCCGCTCTTGCGTTGAATGAGCTAACGGGCTTTATAGCGGGTTACAGCGCTGGCTAGCCGCTCTTGCGTTGAATGAGCTAACGGGCTTTATAGCGGGTTACAGCGCTGGCTAGCCGCTCATGCGTTGAATGGCTCATCTGCCAGTCGGCACAGATTGTGATCAGGCATTCCAAACAAGAAGGAAAGCTGTAAAATGTCAAAGCTGTAAATATGTGACATTCAAAATATAAATATATCATATAACCAATTAGCATGTTTCTCTTGGAAGCGTATTTTTTAGGTGTAATGTCAAAAAAAGAGAACTGCATACTGCTTTATTGCTGGATATGTAAACAGCTTGTATTCTTGTTTGTTTTTTTTCTGCATTTTGTTTTGTATGTGAATTAGTTTTGCTCATTTGCAGGCATTCTGGCATGAACGGCAGATAATTGGGAACAGGGCAGTTGCAAAATGAAAAAGTTTTTAATAAGTAAAATATCAGATGGCATGCTGTCCTCAGTAAAACAATTTTTTTTTAGCGCATAATCATAGCTGTGTAAGCTATGACTTTTTGTGCTTGTGTGTATCTGTGCTTATCACAGAAGTCAAAGTTGTGTCTAATAACTATGATAAATAGAGTGTGTGTGTGCGTGTGTGTGTTTGCGTGTGCGTGTGCGTGTATGCATGTGCCCTTGTGTGTGTGCATGCCTGTGTGTACGTGTGTGTGTGTACATGTGCATGTGCTTGTGTGTGCATGTGTGTGTGTGTGTGTGCACGTGTATGCATGTGCTCTTTTGTGTGTGTGTGTGCATGCGTATGTGTGTACGTGTGTGTTGTGTGTGCATGTGTGTGTGTGTATGTGCGTGTGTGTGTGTGCGCGCTGTGCGTGTTCCTGTGCGTTTGTGCATGTTCGTGTGTGTGTGTGTGCCTGTGCATATATGTGTGTGCATGTGCATGTGTGCGTTTGTGTGTGTGTGTGTGTGTATATATGCTTGTGTCTGCGTGTGTGTGTGTGCGTGTGTATATGCTTGTGTCTGAATGTGTATGTGTGTGTGTGTGTGTGTGTGTGTGTGTGTGTGTATATGCTTGTGTCTGCATGTGTATGTGTGTGTGTGTGTGTGTGTATATGCTTGTGTCTGCGTGTGTTTGTGTGTGTGTGTGTGTGTGTGTGTGTGTATGTGTATATGCTTGTGTCTGCGTGTGTATGTGTGTGTGTGTGTGTGTGTACATAGATATCGGAAGCTTGTGTCTGATAACTGCACTAGCGGTGTGCTGGAGCGCTACACTGCCCGAGCGCAGAAGTGCCCGGCCCAGGCTCCCCGGGGCCTCCGCCTGGTCACCCGCCAGGGCAGCCTGACCGCCGCGCGGGGCGCTAACGTCACCTTCCTGGTGTTCCTGCTGGAGGTAACAATCACCAGCTGAGCTAACGAAACACACGCAAATGAGATCCACGCTAACGAAACCCACACAAACGAGATCCACGCTAACGAAACACACGCAAACGAGATCCACGCTAACAAAACCCACACAAACGAGATCCACGCTAACGAAACCCACACAAACGAGATCCACACTAACGAAACCCACACAAACGAGATCCACGCTAACGAAACCCACGCAAACGAGATCCACGCTAACGAAACCCAAGCAAACGAGATCCACGCTAACGAAACCCACGCAAACGAGATCCACGCTAACGAAACCCACACAAACGAGATCCACGCTAACGAAACCCACGCAAACGAGATCCACGCTAACGAAACCCACGCAAACGAGATCCACGCTAACGAAACCCACGCAAACGAGATCCACGCTAACGAAACCCACACAAACGAGATCCACGCTAACGAAACCCGCGCAAACGAGATCCACGCAAACACAGCAGGGTCCGCATGCATCGGTACCACCTCACAATAAACAGCTCGAGTCAAATTCGGCCTGGGAAATGTTCAGATGTTCAGTGTAAAGTTAACTGGTTTTTGGAGTGCAGGTGTTGAGTATTGGACTCATGTAAACTCTGTCAAAGTTGATTTTCCACTGAAAAATCTTGCTACACTGCAATGTTTGAAGATGTTACATAGTGCTGTGTTGGGTTAGGAACTTCTTTAGGACATGGGATGAGGATATTGCAGGTTCATACTTTCCTTCAAACAGAAACAGATTCTATTGAATGCATATGTATTTTCTCTACTTTCTTCTGCCTTTGGGAAGTGTTATTACCGATCAGATATATTTGGTGTTAAGGCTTGAAATTGGTGTTCCAGTTTTCAGTTCATTTGTTTGAAGTAATAATGTCAGTAACATCTTTAAGGTAATTTGATTTTAGTACAAAATAATAAGCTGTCTTGAATTGTTATCCATAAGAGGATGTGTACATATATTATGGCAAAAATGCTTCAAACTTTTTGTAACACTGAGAACTTTTTTCCACTAATTTTTTAAGCCACTATGATTTCATATAGTTTTTATAAGGAAAATGAATGGGCAACTGCAAAAAAAAAAAAAAAAAAAAAAAACCCAAAAAATCAGAATGAACCGCCACCATGTTTCAGCATCTGCTGCATGATCTCTACCCATTCCCCATTTTGCAGGGCGATGGGTCGAAGACGAGCGTGCGGGTAGATTTTGGAGATGGCAACGGCGTGTCCTATTCGAACGTCAGCTCCATAGAGGACGGGGTCCGGCACGTCTACAGGAGCGTGGGGATCTACAGAGTGACCGCCACCGCGGAGAACGCCCTGGGGTCCGACCGCGTCTCGCTCTACCTGCACGTCACCTGTGAGTGGCTCCGCCCCCGTCCTGACATCACTGTGCGTGAGCGCCACGTGTCCTCGTGTGTCCGGGCGTGTCCAGGTGTACAGCCAAAAGACCTGTCCATCAGGAAAAAGTGACAGACTAATGGTGCTGTTCTCCAGAACATTTATTATTCTTTAAAAAAGAAAAAGGACATCCATTGTCTGGACTCATAATGAGTGTAATTTATAACCATAATAAATACTTCACCCGGTGTTCAACCAATTTCAGATGACTTTTAGAAAGTTCCCTTACCTTCATTGTTGACTTCAGTCCGTGACAGACAGGAATCCTTGAATCGTGTTTATTTCACAGGAGAAAAATATAGAAATGTTCAGTGATTGTGAAATCTGAATGTCTATTAATGCACATTTTAAGGATAAGGTAACTTCATAAGTTTATTGGCTACTGGTTAATCAGTCCCTTTAAACTTGGCAGATGCAAGTGTTTACTTATGTTCTTCACAAAGTTTGCCGATGTCAGACATCACCAGAATTAATTTGATGTGGAGTGGACGGGGGGAAAAAAATTATCCTTGAATTATGTCTGTGTGGAAGGGGAATTTATTTTGATTAATGAATCTGTCTAATTTTGACATTGGGGTGTTTCTGCGTGTTCTCGGACAGGCCCTTTGGAACGCATCCACCTCTCCGCTCCTCTTGTGGTCGCGAAGGGGAGAGAGGTCAACCTGACGACCGTCCTGTCGCCCAGTCACGTGGGAGCAGCCGCCTTCATCTGGTGGTTCGCCAATCACTCCGAGGTTAAACAAACGATTACTGTTTTTACTGCCTTGAAATCTCATAACGCCCTATAACACCATACCCCTGTTAAAATAGCACTAACCCATAACACCCTATAACACCCTGTAACACCATACCCCTGTTAAAATGGCACTACCTCATAACACCCTATAACACCATACCCCTGTTAAAATAGCACTAACCCATAACACCCTATAACACCATACCCCTGTTAAAATAGCACTAACCCATAACACCCTATAACACCATACCCCTGTTAAAATAGCACTAACCCATAACGCCCTATAACACCATACCCCTGTTAAAATAGCACTAACCCATAAAACCCTATAACACCATACCCCTGTTAAAATAGCACTACCTCATAACACCCTATAACACCATACCCCTGTTAAAATAGCACGAACCCATAACACCCTATAACACCAGACCCCTGTTAAAATAGCACTAACCCATAACACCCTATAACACCATACCCCTGTTAAAATAGCACGAACCCATAACACCCTATAACACCATACCCCTGTTAAAATAGCACTAACCCATAACACCCTATAACACCATACCCCTGTTAAAATAGCACTAACCCATAACACCCTATAACACCATACCCCTGTTAAAATGGCACTAACACATAACGCCCTATAACACCATACCCCTGTTAAAATAGCACTAACCCATAACACCCTATAACACCATACCCCTGTTAAAATGGCACTAACACATAACGCCCTATAACACCATACCCCTGTTAAAATGGCACTAACACATAACACCCTATAACACCATACCCCTGTTAAAATAGCACGAACCCATAACACCCTATAACACCATACCCCTGTTAAAATAGCACTAACCCATAACACCCTATAACACCATACCCCTGTTAAAATGGCACTACCTCATAACACCCTATAACACCATACCCCTGTTAAAATAGCACTAACCCATAACGCCCTATAACACCATACCCCTGTTAAAATAGCACGAACCCATAACACCCTATAACACCTTACCCCTGTTAAAATAGCACTAACACATAACACCCTATAACACCATACCCCTGTTAAAATAGCACGAACCCATAACACCCTATAACACCTTACCCCTGTTAAAATAGCACTAACACATAACACCCTATAACACCATACCCCTGTTAAAATAGCACTAACCCATAACACCCTATAACACCATACCCCTGTTAAAATGGCACTAACCCATAACACCCTATAACACCATACCCCTGTTAAAATGGCACTACCTCATAACACCCTATAACACCATACCCCTGTTAAAGTAGCACTAACCCATAACACCCTATAACACCATACCCTCTTAAAATAGTATTACCTCATAACACCCTATAACACCATACTCCTGTTAAAATGACACTACCTCATAACACCCTATAACACCATACCCCTGTTAAAATGGCACTACCTCATAACTCCCTATAACACCATACCCCTGTTAAAATAGCACTAACCCATAACACCCTATAACACCATACCCCTGTTAAAATAGCACTACCTCACAACACCCTATAACACCATACCCCTGTTAAAATAGCACTAACTCATAACACCCTATAACACCATACCCCTGTTAAAATGGCACTACCTCATAACACCCTATAACACCATACCCCTGTTAAAATGACACTACCTCATAACACCCTATAACACCATACCCCTGTTAAAATAGCACTAACCCATAACGCCCTATAACACCATATCCCTGTTAAAATATCACTACCTCATAACACCCTATAACACCTTACCCCTGTTAAAATGGCACTACCTCATAACACCCTATAACACCATACCCCTGTTAAAATAGCACTAACCCATAACACCCTATAACACCATACCCCTGTTAAAATGGCACTACCTCATAACACCCTATAACACCATACCCCTGTTAAAATGACACTACCTCATAACACCCTATAACACCCTACCCCTGTTAAAATGGCACTACCTCATAACACCCTATAACACCATACCCCTGTTAAAATGGCACTAACCCATAACACCCTATAACACCATACCCCTGTTAAAATGGCACTACCTCATAACACCCTAGGAAACCATATCCCTGTTAACCAAACAGCGCATGTTAAAAAGATACAGCTTACAAATAAAAAATGTACAGCTTCACAAAATATGGCAGTGCTTCTGATCCTTTTTAAAAAAACGACATACTAAAGGAATGATAAAATGCTTGTGTATCTGCATTTTCAATTTTGCTGCATTTCAGTGTCCCATTATGGGTTGCATAATTTAGGATAAATATTTATCAAAATGGTAGGGTTTGTGAGGAGCGGTTGTGGATGACTGCTGGAAATCCTCGCCTGAACTTGCAAGTAATTTTCTCAGAAGAATAAATCTATGTCTCGCAACTTTCAAAGTGACATAACTTTAAAGTCTTGCTCTCTGTGCTTTAAGAAAATAAAATAAAAAAAGTCCTGGCTTTGAAGTTTTTGATCATGTACGTTATATTTCCAGAGAAGTATTATGTATTTTCTAACTTATATATAAATATAAGTTAAAAAATACACAATACTATATATAAAACATTTATCAATAACCTTGCTTGTAATTTTGAACTACCAAAGGAACAGGGTTGGAAGTTAGTAGTTGAAGACATATCCTGTTCCACTCAGATTCGGTAATGTGGTAATTTTAGTGTCGACTGCGGGTGGCTGCCCTGCAGGGCCAGAGGGTTTCAGCAGACCAGGGTGACGATCATGCAGGAGCGCCCCCTACTGGTTGCCTACGGGTGCTTACGGTTAGCCTGCTGAGCTGCACATGAAGCATCTTCCAGTGCAAGCCTATCCACTTTGCTTACTCTCTCTCTCTCTCTCTCTCTCTCTGTCTCTCCCTCTCTCTTTCTCTCTCTCTCTCTGCCTCCCTCCCTCCCTCCCTCCCTCCCTCCCTCACTCTCTTTCCAGCCGCTAATCACTCTAGAGAGCAGTGTTGCCTTTACCTTTCCGAAGGGAGGATCCAGCACAGTCACCGTTCAGGTCGTGGCTGGGAGTGTCATTCTGCAAGATAGGAAAACCATTGCTGTTCATGGTGAGGCCCTGTAATCTGTAGTGTGAATTAACTCCAATAGATTGAGCGTTTGCTATTAAGAAAGAGAAATAATTATGACATATTTTGTGTTTCGTAAAGTATCGTCATTCCCAAAGGCACACTTAGACTCCATATGTAATTACACTCTAACTGAAATATTGTTTAAATAACGATATTGTTGTAACCGTTGTGTGTACAGTCACAGAATATGCAGTAAAAACTGTTCTCACACATATTCTTTCCTCATGAAGAGTATTTCAGGTCACATCTCTTAGCGTTTTCCTCAAACTTGGATGAGCACAACCCCGATGTGTCCGAATGGAGGCTGGACATCAGCAGAGTCGTCAAAAGCTCTATGGTCCAAGTGCGTTCCTGCCATCGAGACCATCCTGCCATCGAGCCCATCACCCGCCATCGAGCCCCTCACCCGCCATCGAGCCCATCACCCGCCATCAAGCCCATACCGCCATCGAGCCCATACCGCCATCGACCCAGCCCCGCCATCGAGCCCCTCACCCACCATCGACCCAGCGCAGCTATCAAGCCCATACTGCCATCGAGCCCCTCACCCGCCGTCGAGCCCATACCGCCATCGAGCCCCTCACCCGCCATCGAGCCCATACCGCCATCGACCCAGCCCCGCCATCAAGCCCATACTGCCATCGAGCCCATACCACCATCGAGCCCGTCACCCACCATCGAGCCCGTCACCCACCATTGAGTCTGTGTTTGTGTTCTCACCATTGTCCGGTGTGTTCTCGGGTGTGTGTAATCTCATGCATGCCTTTGCGAAAAAAAGTATGAAATTTGGGTTCTTCCATTGAAAAACACTTTTACGTCATGTTGTATCTGACCTTAGATCTTGTCACGGGAAATATGATGTTAATACCGTAAACTGACTTAAAATCCCCCAGGTACAGGCGGGTTGCGTTTAAAAGACCAGCTCCTTCCGTGTCCTGTCACTTACAGTAAGGCTTTCATGGCGCTTTGATGTGTTTCAGTTCAAGGCGATATATTTACAGGAGCACGAACATTGATGCATTAATAAAGGACACATCACCCTCAGTGGATACTGCGCTACGTGATGAATATGCTTTAGTAATTCATCGGTAGCTTTTCTCGCAGTGTCCTCGGGCATGGCTGACCCTATCAGACACTACGCTCCCCTCTGACAGCCTGTCATAAATGGCAGCTCAAGCCACTTTCTTTTCCTGTTCCTGGACCCCGTTTCGCTCCTTTTTCTTAAAGAAACAGGCCGCACGTGTGCACGTAGTTGTGAGAAGCTGTGAACAGATGTGTTTTTGAGTTATCATGCTCCTGTATCACTCTCACGATCATCCGTCCTTACAGTAAGAGGAGAACACATATTAGTAATGTTTGTCATGTACGTATTAAATCTAGGATGGCTGGTTCGGTACAATCAGATGGAAAAAGCATAATGATAGTTTGTATATATTTAATCAGGCATGTTACCGTTGGCCTCAATGACACAGCAAGTTTCGAGACTTCATTTTTGCTTGAATTTGAGGCTGTGTTGCTGGGCCCTGTTTTTCTTCCCTGTTGTCTGACTGGATAAAAGCGTCTGCCAAATGAATGTAATGTAATGTAACACATTGCACCGTGCAGGGTTTCTGCTGGTCAGCCACTCAGGAGCAATGGAAGCATTCTCACTGTGGAGGCCATTGTGACGTCTCTTCCTTCCTGTTCTAATGCAGGCCACAGGTATTAGTGAGGAGCAGCTTCTGGTCACAGTCCTACCTGGCTTACCTACAACAGCGGAGGTGTTCCTTCTTCCTGATAAAGAGCTAACGGAGGGGGAAGAGGACAGAACCGCAGAACCTCTAGATCAGGTAAAAACAGCACTTCATCACGGAATGATGCATTATGGGCCACTTTTGATTTAATCACAGAATGATGCATTATAGGCCATGTTTGATTTCTTAGATTAATTATTAATGATGCGTTTCGTTTGTTGCTCAGCTGGGGTTAATAATAGATGTGTAAACTTCATATTGATCGCTTGTTCGTTCCTAAAAATTGTGCTTGTGCTGATTTGGCCAAATCAGGTGTTTTAATAAAGCACTATGTGTGAGCCCATGGGAAAGCTGTCAAAGCAGTTTAGTTTTCAGAATCATTGTCTTCTTTACAAATGAGTCATTTACATTATGTTTATACAGTATAATGTTACATAAATTAGACTGTGAATTACTGGTGTAATAATGATTACAGGTTTCTGGTAAGTAATTTACAACAACAGCAGTAATAATAATAATAATAATAATAAACTATAATCATCCACACCAGAAAAACAGTAATCATATCCTAATTGCCTTGGAGGAGAGGACTGCATGGATTTCATTAATTCTGAGAATAAATAAGACATTGTTAGTGGCAGATCCGAATACTGAGGGTGGCTTTGAGTTTAGTAGTTTTTCAGGCTTCTTGTGTCTTGAGTTTTATTGTTTTACATGTTTGATTATATTTGAATTCTACATCAAGGTAAAAAAAAATTGAAAAAGGAAACACCTGCCCGAGGGTTTAGGATTTTTATTATTAATATACATTTAACAAACATGTACAAATAGCAAATATTTAATTTTTGCAAGCAATTATCAAGTATTTAAGTATTTGTGTTTTATTAAATGAACATACTGTCTAGCTAATAAGAATGGAAAATGAGAAGTAATGTTAAAAATGTACTGTTACCTGTGAGTACAGCCATTGGTATAAACTCCCTGTTATATAATCCAATGTGATGGTCTATGAATCTTTCTAAAATTTGTTTAGCCAAGCGGAGAGTTCAGGTAAAACGGTGGTATCACATTTTCACCACTAGATGGCAATGTTTATCTACTATATTATTTTTTTTTTATTCTGGAGTTATCAATATGCATTTCTGTCACATGCAAATGGCCTTTCATAAAAGCCATTTGCAGATGACCATTTAAATTTTTTTACTAAATTACATTTATTGATATTTTCCCCTTTAAATTTTCCTCTTTTAATTGCTGGCATCCTGCTGAATGTCACAATGCTTATATATTTAATTCAAAAGTATGCTGTTGTATGCTGTAAAAGAATACTCTAGAATACTCTTTTTCAATATGCCATTTTCGGTTGTTATTATTACATTTATTATAACTTATTCCAATCGGAAAGAATATACATTTAAATGGTGGCTTAGGTAATGGGAATCTACACAACTTGAGGGTTAACCAGTGCTTTACTAAGGTAGTGCCATTTTAAAATCTAAGTAGGCATTTTTTTATGAACCCTGTTTGATTGCTTGGCAAGACGCCTCACACAACTGTCCAATAAATCTTCATTCAGCATCGCCGTCTTGAAAGTGTAATGTGCAGTCGGCTTATTAAAATGTATGATAGATTTACTGACCCTGATACTCGGTAAGAAAAAGCAATTATTCACGGAACAGTCTAATTTTAACTGGTGAAAAAAAAAAAAGAAAAAAAAGCAAATCAAGGAGTGAATAAATTGTTCATATCACTATTAATTTGGTAAATGGGGCAGATAAAATTAATGAAGCGTGGCTGTAGAGTAAAATGGACCCGGGAAAAGGCATTTGTTCTCTTGAAACAGCGGCATTTTGTGGGTCTTTGTGCAATCAAATACGATGGAAACATTAAACAACTAAATGAAAAAAGAGAAATAATATTAATGAATGTCCCTTCGTATTATGTCAATTAAAGAGGCTACGTGCCGCCGGGGCAGCACATATACTGATGAAAACAAATAGTAGCCCGCAGGATTTGATGCGTGGAGTGGAAGGAACTATTCGTTTGGTCTAATATTCTGCAATATTCTACTGAAGAGCACAGCCAGTTTGTGTCAGGAATGTGTGGATCTAGTCTTTCCGTGATTTAGAATGCCATAGGCCCAATTCCCTTTGACAAAAGTTTGACTAGCCCTGAGATAGATTTGGCGGCCTGTCCAGGGTGTAATCCTGCCTTTCACCCAATGCACACTGGAATAGGCTCCAGCACCCCCTGTGACCCTGATCAGGATAAGCCGGTATAGATAATGGATGGATGAATAAACTTTGACTAAGAAGACTGAACTTTGAATAAACTTTGTCCTCAACTTTGACTGAGAAATAAATGCAGTGTCACAGTTTGACAAGTTTGTTCTAGTAATTGCTGAACTCGCTAACATGTTTGTGAAGGCGAAAAAATCCAGTTAAGGACAAATATTGATTGAATTTGTGTCATCCTTTAATAATTACTAACAAAAGCAGCCACTGAGCAGGTTCTCTGGTTTTAATGGCTGTTGAACAATGGACATTGAAAAATGACTGTGGCTTTCAGCTGCTTGTTCTCCTGTACCTTGTTTGCTTGTACCGTCCAATCAGAAGCCACTATGCTGGGCTCCATTCAGTCCAATGGCTTTCACCATTAGTGATGTGTGAAAATTTAGTAATGTTTGTCATGTACGTATTAAATCTAGCATGGCTGGTTCGGTACAATCAGATGGAAAAAGCATAATGATAGTTTGTATATATTTAATCAGGCATGTTATCGTTGGCCTCAATGACACAGCAAGTTTCGAGACTTCATTTTTGCTTGAATTTGAGGCTGTGTTGCTGGGCCCTGTTTTTCTTCCCTGTTGTCTGACTTTGTAATTCGCTTGAAACCCACGACTCGTCCCTGCAGCCATTGCGGCTGAATCCATAACAAAGTAATTGACTGTGATAAAGCCATGATTAATTCAATTAAGAGAGACCGATTGTAATGGGTTCGGTGTGATCCAACAAATGGCCGCATTAACTGGATGCATTATAGTAGTCAATTCTGACCTTTCGGTGAGTGAGTTTATAATCTGGTGCAGTGCGGGGAGGGGACCGCAGCAGGGAGAGTGTTATTCGGCACAAACAACGCGTATTCCCGGCAGCACAGAGTCGGTTCGCTAACAGCTCAAAGGGTGAAATTCTTAGAAATTTCATTGGCCGAAAATTTTTTTTATGGCCGCGTATAACGTAGCCAGTCACGGATGCTGGTTCGTGTTTTCATCCCGGTCGTTACCTGAGAAAATTATTTAAACGTCTTTCGTTTTGGGTAATGCGTGTACGTGTTGTTTTCACGTCTTATTGAAGGTTGAATGAAACGGAAAATATGCACTATGGGTACTGATCCGCGAGTTAAGGTGTAATTACCCGTAATTGGTATTAAGTGCTATTAATTAGGTTGACAAATTCAGGTGAGAGGAATGTGATGATTTGTAATGATTGCTTGCTAGGTGGTACTCCACAGAGTGACAGAGTCTGGGCTGCAGAACGCTCATGGAGCTCTCCCAAATCTGGAACACGGACTGAAGTAAAATGAGCTGCTCCAGGTTTTACTCAGCGCAGTTATCCGGCTAACTCAGTAATCCTGCTTCGTGAAATACCCCCTGGGGAGTTTGAACAAGTCCTGTGTTGTATGACAGTAAAGAACACGTTGCTAAGCTCTGCCGTTACACGCAGGAGAACATGGACCTGCCTCATCAGTGAAGCACTGAAGCTACCTAGCTAGTTTATCAAGCTTACTACTCAGTACCTTCTAACTGTGCAAATGGTAATTTATTGTTAAGATTATGATAATAATAAACCATAGTAACATAATATCTTAATGACATAACTTAAATAATGATAAAAATCAACAGTCCCCAGTACTTGCTAGAAGTGTAGAAAGAAAGAAAGAAAGAAAGAAAGAAAGAAAGAAAGAAAGAAAGAAAAGAAATAAAGTGTTTTGCAGGTTTTTAAAATGAATATGTTGACAGTGCACATTTGGGACGTACACCCTCATCTTAAATCGTTTGCTTTAGCCTTTTAGTAGCAACAGGAAGTTTGGTGAAACAAACAGACTCCGGCTCACTCTCAACTCTGCCGTACTCCTTGCCTCTTGGCATCATTGTATGAGCAAACCGATGGTAATTTTACATACAAATGTGGGAGGACAACGTTACCTGCATGTCCAGAGCAGTTAGCCTTAGTTTAAATTACAATACACTAGCAGCCGTATCTCCTTGTAGCTTTCTCATGTCAAAGTGCTGAAGCTAAACAGTTGTGGGCTGGATTAAACTGGGTTAATACTAAAGCTGAACTGGTATTAGCATGCCAGTAGGGGGCACTCTTCCCTCTGAAGCGAACAGCACCCAGTGCCCCAGCGCGGCGGTGGGCCTCTGTGCTGCAGACTGTGCCTCCCTGTGGGTCTGACATTAAGCCAAGGCGCCGGTTCACTGTGCTCATTAAAGATTCACAGGATATTAACCCTGGTGCACTGCCCCGTCTCCACCTAATTATCCCCTACATGTAAGTGTCTATACCCATGGTTTAACTTCCTGTCCCTGGTAGACCATTCAGAGGAGAATAGAGCTCTGCATTTGACCTGCCTGCTAAAATAAAAAAACGGACGAACCAAAGTGAGTGCGGCTGAGCTCGCTCATTATTATAGCTGAAAACAGTTTAATCTTCCACTTTAATGACACGGCGATGGCGTTTCATGTAACAGGCACAGGGACGCTTGAGGTCTCACCAATCATTTTTACGGAACACCATCTCGGAAGGTAACCTTCTCCTCAGAAAGCGCGTAGTTCCAGCGGTAAACACGCATTAAAGGGACACTTTAAAGTTCATTCCTCGGTCTCTGTTGCCACTGCAGCGCCGTGAGGGACGAAAACTGGCCACCCATATTAAAAATTAAATTAAAAAATAGCTGAAATGCCTTTACGTGAAGAATGAAGCAGAGATTTCAAATTACAGAGGCCTTTGAATAAAAGAATGGTGTGGTGGGTGTTAAAATATTTATGTCATTGAAAAGATGCAGTTCAAGTATTTCTTCCACAGCTGTCTGAGGTCTTGCTTGGAGCCCTCAATCAAAACCGCATAGAGTTCACGCTGCGGCCAGGGGTTCAGATCACAGTGTATGCTACACACTTATCAGTGGGTAAGTAGTGTTTTCCCGAAACCCAAAATGTTTGTGAGAGTAGAATGTGCTTGTGGTGCTAATTCTATCAAGATGAATCCTATGAACGAATCCTAGCAAGGGACGCTCAAATGTCTGGGTCATTATCAATAATGACCGTATTAGCTGAAGCGGATGCCCGTTTACATTGTAGCGTTTTATTTGTATCATAAAGTTTTAAATGTGTCATTTGCTTATTTTATCGTTAAGCAGACAGCATTAGCGTAGAACACAGGACGTAGCTAAGCGCTGCAGGTTTGTTTGTGTGTACTCTCTGTAAAAGATTTCTGTTATTTAGGCGTGTTACTACACCAGCTGAACGAGCGGTACATTATTTGCACTGAATAGACGGCATCAGCAACGCAGCACATGCATGGCCTCTCTGGCGAATGCACGATGCAGCACATGCACGGCCTCTCTGGCGCATGCACGATGCAGCACGTGCACGGCCTCTCTGGCGCATGCACGATGCAGCACATGCATGGCCTCTCTGGCGCATGCACGATGCAGCACATGCACGGCCTCTCTGGCGCATGCACGATGCAGCATGAATACCGGCCCGTCATGTCTGCCGTTATCTTAGCAGCGCTGTGATTTTGATACGTTCATTTTAAGTTAGTAAGGGCCGATACTGATACCACCCTGATATTGCCCCCTGCCCCTAATTATAGCCGGTGCTGTGTTGGTTGTGTGTTGTGTCAGTAGTGCAGAGGTCCTTATGGGAAGCTGCTGTATCAGTTTAGCTTTGTTCTTTTTTCTTTCTCTCTCCATCAGCACCACTTGTGGACTCCAGTGAAAGCCAGAAGGGCTCAGCGGTTCTTCTGCTTCTCTCAGTAGTGTTTGTGGGCTTAATCATGTTCATCATCTATAAATTCAGAAGGTATTGTCCTCCACTTGCCCTTAACTTCATCCAGTGACTAGCACAATAATTGCAATAGGTTTTTTTCTTCTTCTCCCAAACACATTTTGATGATTCGAGTCCCAGCCAATGCAGACCCTGTGCGTACGGAGTTTGCATGTTCTTCCCGTGTCCGTGCGGGTTTCCTCCGGGTACTCCAGTATCCTCCCACAGTCCAAAGACATGCGAGTGAATTGGAGATGCTGTGATGTTTGTGTGTGTGCGTGTGTGCATGTGTGTGTGCCCGTGCGCGTGTGCGTGTGTGTGTGTGTGCGTGTGTGTGTTTTTTTCACCCTGCAATGCACTAGCACCCTGCCCATGGGCTGCTCATGCCTTGTGCCCCAGTGAATGCTGGGATAGGTTCCAGCCTTGATTGGACAAGCGGGTATATAAAATACACGGATGAATGGGCATTTTGATGAGTTATAGTAGTTTCAGCAATGGCTGACATGCCATACTGTGTTTGTGAAGAAAAAAAAGCTTTATATTTACATTTCAACTTTAAGTAAAAGCTTTGACAGGTTTTGTGTCTTACATTTTCTGAAATCTTTTTTTTTTTCTTGTCTGGAAAGCTCCATGTACTGAAAAGCAGAATATAAATAGTGTACACGACACGTTAGATGTTGTGTTACTCTTATTTAAAAGCTTGGCCTAATGTGAATTGAAGCAGTGAAAGCTTTCAGGACAGTTAATTTTCTGCAGCCAATCTTTATTTGCAGTTACCCTGGCAAATGGCCATTCGGGCCAGGAATAGCGTTCCTCAGTTTAAACATCGTGTTTGGAGAGCGAGTACTTTAAAAACTTCATTTGCCTCATTTGTTCGACGTGATATTGTGTCTTTTCTCTAAAGACTCACTTTCAAGCCTCGGACACAGTTTTCTCCTGTCTAATATGTGCTCAGTTATATTTATTAATTTTAAAATTTGTATTATTATTATGTTTTTTATTTTTATTTTACCTTAATCCCCCTTACTAGATCCCAGCAGATTTTGTGTTCAATTTTAATTTCAGTAATGCTTTTCAGATAACTAATATTTAGGGCTGGTTTTTCACTTGCTGTGAAATACGGATGACTGAAAAAAAAACTTAGTATTCCCTGCGAAGAGGACAGGTACGTCAGAATCCAGGAGGCGTCGATATTTAGCCCTTTGAGAAGGGCCTGGTTGACCTTTCACTGAGAAATGTGTTAAGACTGCTTTGAAAACACCGCATCAGACAAACAGCAGAAGAAGGCAGGCCCTGCATGCCGATAGGCTGTCAGCCCAGCGTAGTCTAGCCGCTGCAGAAACCGCGTTTCATCTCGCTGTCCGTATAGAAGACGAATGCGGTCGCTGGGTTTGTCTGAGCGATTATTTTAAAGGGGTAAGTATGATATTGGAATATGCCATCCGGCGTCCAAACGATCTGGAATGTTCTCCCTCGATGATGGCCGTTTGCGCAGAGTCATTTATCTCCCCGTCTCCTCTCCCTGTGTCTTGTGTCGCGTCTTCTCTAAGGAAGATCCCAGGCCTCAGCTTCTACGCACAAATGCAGAACGAGAAAGAGCGGGAAATGATACGTCCAGACAGCGCCGTGGAAAAAAGCCCCGGCGCTCCCAGGGAGCTGGTGGCTTCCCTGGAACTCCTGGACACCGAGCTGGACGCACAGGCCATAGGTAAGATCCACAGGAACTCCTGAACGCACAGGCTATAAGTAAGATCCACAGGAACTCCTGGACACTGAACTGAACGCACAGGCCATAGGTAAGATCCACAGGAACTCCTGGACACTGAGCTGAACGCACAGGCCATAGGTAAGATCCACAGGAACTCCTGAACGCACAGGCCATAGGTAAGATCCACAGGAACTCCTGAATGCACAGGCCATAAGTAAGATCCACAGGAACTCCTGGACACTGAGTTGGACGCACAGGCTATTGGTAAGATCCACAGGAACTTATGGACATTGAGCTGAACGCACAGGCCGTAGGTAAGATCCACAGGAACTCCTGGACACTGAGTTGGACGCACGGGCCATAGGTAAGATCCACAGGAACTCCTGGACACTGAGCTGGATGCACAGGCCATAGGTAAGATCCACAGGAACTCCTGAATGCACAGGCCATAGGTATGATCCACAGGAACTCCTGAATGCACAGGCCATAGGTATGATCCACAGGAACTCCTGAATGCACAGGCCATAGGTATGATCCACAGGAGCACAGTACCAATTAAAGGGAATCCACACTGGGAGAAAGAAAAGAAGAAAAACATTTTTTATATACCCAGATACTTGTAAGTTCAGTGTATCTCTCATTTGGTTCATGTTTAAAAATAGCTTTCTGTGTTATTTACATTTAGGTCTTTGTTTTTGAAAGCAAACAGCAATCCCATAGTGCATTGCTCCGTTGTAATCCCTGACAAAGTCAACAGACTTTTATTAAGAAAATAAGATAAAAGTAAGCAATGTTTATGCAGGAACCAAATTTGAGATTTCTTAATTTCACTTTTGTTTCAGTGGGCATTATGTCTCATTTCATATAGTGTGTATAAGCAGCCTTCAGCTGTTGAAAATGTTTGACCTCACATAGATATATCGACAGTTCATCCTTCTCAATGAGTTATTAATATTTTTAAATATTAAAGCATGAATTCATGTTGACATAAGAGTAGTGCTGTGTTTCAATGCGAGATGCTATACAGTAATAAGATCTCCCTCCTGGAGAAGGGGTTTCTGGGATATGGTTTGTCTGACACTTGGGTCAGGGCATGGCAGGGCAGTTTATAGCTATATGAAGCTTGTGAGGGCCATAATACAGTAAGATGCCTATCTAAATGCATGCCCATTGGTATATGTACAGTGTATTCAATGTATGCAACTGTATAACTGAATAACAATGATTAAATTAAATTCAGAGTAGAAATGTTTGAATGACCTTTGTGTGTAATTAATAACTAATTAAAAGAAACATTTGAAAGGTCATTATCTGCATTACACTTCAGCTTTTAGCAGACACTCTTATCCAGGGTGAGCTACACAGGTTGTACAGCTATATATAATCTGTGTGGCTGGATTGGGGGCTTGTCTGTGACAAACCCATAGATCTGCTCTGCTTTGATGCTTCTTTGCTACTTGAGGGACTACGTGGTGCCAGAGCTTTGTGGTTTGTAGCACGGTTGCTTTGCTGCTAAGTACTACTTTGTGCAGAATCCATGGTAGTAATTTTGGGATTTATAACTGTGTTACTTTGCTTGGTGCGATTTTGCATCCCGTCTGTAGTGTTAGCTTGGTGTGTCAGTTTGAGGTGCACTACTTACCCATACCAGTTGAGTGTTGTGATTTTGGGAATTTGGTGCTGATTTCAATTTTGATTAGTGATACAACTCTTCTTTTGAAATCGGCATTTCAGTTGATAGGCTACGTTACCATGGAGTCCGATCTAGAACGGTTCCTTGATGACCTAACAATCAGACAGCTGGACAGTTGCCGGAAAGCTGACCTTCTGTCCATCGTGGACTCCTTTAAAATCAATGTGGTCCGCTCAGATACAGACAGGGCCATTAACGCCATGGTAACACAGGGATTGCTCAAACAGCGAACACCGTCTGTGGGTGCTGACCCTAGGGAATAGACCCCCATTGAGACAGAGAGCCCTTAAACTGCAGATCAGCTTAAGCAACTAGACTTGCAGATGAAATGCTTAGAACTGAGAGAAAAGGAGTTAGAGATAGAGGCTGTTCGGCCTGTAAGCAGAGGGCAATCGCCTGAACTTGGCTTCAGCAGAAACATTCAGCTGGTTCCACCCATCTGTGAGGCAGATGTGGATAAGTGTTTCTCTGTATTCGAACGGGTTTCCGTCGCACTGGAGACCCAGGGACACCGGACTGCTGTTTCTGCAGTGAGTGCTGGTGGGTAAAAGCCCGGGAAGCAGACATATTACGCTCTGAGCTCCATGATGTTTTGGACAAAGACTCTTTTTTTTTGATTATGGCTCTGTACTTCACAATTTTAGATTTGTAATCAAACAATTCAAATATGGTAAACGTGCTCATTTTCAGCTTTTATTAAAGTGTATTTTTATACATTTTGGTTTCACCATGTAGAAGTTCACCATGTAGAACAGCACTTTTTTATACATAGCCCCCCATTTCAGGGCACCATAATGTTTGGGACCAATGGCTTCACAGTCAGCTGTGTTCAGTTGCTTTCTTAGTGCAGTTTTAAGAGAGCTTTCAGTATCCAGTCTTGATTCAAGGCTTTTGATTGCCTTTGGAGTTTGTCATTGGGATTTGTCGACATAAGGACCAGAGTTGTGCCAATGAAAGTCAAGGAAGCCATTACGAAGCTGAGAAATAAGAAAAAGAAACAGAGACACAGGCCAGACCTGAGGGTAACCAAAACCAACTGTTCGGAACGTCATGAAGAAGAAAGAGAGCACTGTAATGAGCTCAGTAATCACAAAGGGCCTGGTAGCCTAAGGAAGATGCCATCAAATTCTCACCATAATGCAGAAAAATCCCCAAACACCTGTCCGACAGATTAGAAACACTCTTCAGGAGACAGGTGTGGACGTGCCAGTGACAACCGTCAGGAGAAGACTTCACAAACAACAGATGCCACACTGCAAGATGCAAGCCACTAGTTAGTCGCAAAAACATGGATGGCCAGTTTACAGGTTTTCTAAGCAGTGCCTCAAAGAGCCTGCACAGTTCTGGAAAAAGTGGACAGATGAGGCCGAGTTTCACTTGTATTAGAGTGATGGCAAAAGCAAAGTGTTAGAGGCAACTTCAAAAGCAACTTCCCAAGATGCAAAGCCCCTCCCCTCGCCTCATCTGTGAAGCATGGTGGTGGGAATGTTATGGTTTGGTCAAGTATGGTGGCCACTGGAACTGGCTCACTTGTCTTCATTGATGATGTAACTGTTGATAGCAGCAGCAGAATGAATTTTGAAGTAAACAGAAGCATCTTATCTGCTCAAGTTTAAGCAAATGCCTCCAAACTCATTGGATGGCGCTTCATGGTACAGCAAGACAATGATCTTAGACACTGCTAAAGCAACGTTTTTTAAAAGCCAAAAACGGGAAGATTCTTGACTAGCCAAGTCATTCACCTGATCTGAATCCAATTATACATGCATTTCATGTAGTAAAGAGAAAACTTAAGGCAACTAGCCCCCGAAACAAGCAGGAGCTGAAGATGGCTGCAGTACAGACCTGGCAGAGCATCACCAGAGAAGATACTGAGTGCATGGTGATGTCTAAGGGTTACAGACTTCAAGCAGTCATTGCATGCAAAGGATATGTTATGAAGTACTAAACATGATTACTTTCATTTACATACCATTAATATGTCCTATTTCATTATGGTGCCCTGAATTGGGGGGGGGGGGGGTATCTGTAAAATATGTTGGCATTTCTACATGGTGAACCCGAAGTGTGTAAAAAATGACCCTTATACATAAGCTGAGAGTGTGCACTTTAACCACATATACATTTTTTGATTACAAATCTAAAACTGAAGTGTAGAGCCAGATCAAGAAAAAATGTGCCATTATCCCAAACATTATATAGCTCACTGTATATATGTATAGAATATATATTTTTATTAGTGGATATTTTTTACTGAAACAATGCTGACTGATTACCATGCTAAAGGGTACAACAGCAGTGCACCAGCTGGAAATTTGAACCTGTAGCCCTTGCATTTCAAGCCTAGTCCAGCGTGTTATACTGCCATACTATGCTGGCACCCCTCAGAATGGCATTTTAAACGTGTGATGGACAGTGCCAGGTGAGAGCAGAGGGTGAGCATGCGTGGAGTCATGGGAAAATAAATGTGCAAAACGCAGCCGCTCGTTTTGAAAGAATTTGGACCGTGTCAGACCTTTCCTTAACCACACCTTTGTCTGATTAAATTGGAAGAATCCCTCTCTGTACCTCCTTCTGTGTGCACCCCGAAAACACAAAAATAACTTTTACACATCTTGTGTCATCTCCACTAGTGCTTACTCTAGGATTTGCCAGCCATGTTTGTGGCTTAGATTCAGCAAATATTTGTCCTCAACGTTGACTTACATTTGCATGAAAGTTTATGACACTTCTTTTTCTTTGTTAGCTATTTAATTACAAGTCAGCCATTAAGGACATGTTTATGTGCGCATATCTGTATTCTTAAAAAAGGACTGTGGTATAATGGAACTCTGATAAGTGCAGTTATGATATGATATGATCTGTTTCCATATGTGCTCCTAACATATTGAATAAAGTTCTGATGCAGTTTTGCATATCGCTCAAAACAGAATGTTAGAAACACTGTAAATGAATACCTATGATATATGTCCTGTTAAATTGCTTTTCTCTCTTCTGCTGACAGGATACCTTCCATCTCACCTTAACACGAAGTTCTCAAAGGAACCTCTGTCATGTGTCACTGTTTGAGTTCTGGACCCCGAGCAGTATCCCCAGTGTTATTGTGGACATGGACTCTTCCGAAACGAAGGTTTTGAGCTTTATCCCTGTCAACATCTGGATATGACTGGTGACAATTGTGCTCTGCGGAAGCCAGAAGACACTGCATAAGTGCTTTGCTTTTTTATAACATGTCTATTAAAATATACACATTTTGATTACATGTATTCATACAAGAATCGTGTGTGGTTCTCAGTCCAGGGACTATACTTAGTTTGCTGCCTTGGCTTTTACGTCAGCTTTTTTCATCTTTATGCCAACAATATTGATTCACTATTTATTCATGTTTATACTGTATATTTAAATAAAAAGAGGTCCTAAAGTCACTTTTTTGGTAAATCATAAATATGTGAATATGTGTTGAATAACAAATTTATTCTGAAAAAAAAAGAGATGCTAGATTGCACCTGAGACAGAGCTGCAGTTTTAATCCGTTGCGCTTGGTTGTAATTTTATTCCTAATAAGTTAGTGTTTTCTATTATTAGAGTTTATTATGTTGCAGCTTGTGTTCAGATCATCAGAATTTCCAGTGCAACATGCTGTGCTGTGTGTGAACTTGAGTTGTATTTATTATGGTTTAGTAACTGAAAGTGTGGTGGAAAAACTACAGATCCCACAGAGAGCAGTGCTCAGATTTGCAGTCCACGGTCTGTTGGAGAAGGCAATGCCACCTCCGCTTGTAAAAAGAGCGGGTGCGACTGCTCTTTCTGAAGGACTCAGCTCAGCCCATCAGCTCTAAATCCTGACAGGAGCTGATCCATGTGGAACAGAGGACCGTGTCTGTGCTTGGAGAGCAAATGCTTGCTATACACCGCGCATCTCACATACCCTGTTAAAAAACTGAGATCCTAACGGCTGTGAATGAAATAAGCCCATTTGACCCACGCAAAGCTGAGAAAACACACTCCTTGAGTTTAACGCATAAATACATAGCATATAAATGCATTTGCTATAGAGATGACATATTCCTTTTGAGAACTTAGCAAGGCTTCTACTGGTGGTCACTTTTTTTTTTATTCTGCGGATTCAGTTGATTCCAGTCAAAAACTTCCTTAACATTGCCATTCAATATATATATATATATATTTTTTTTTTCATTGCAAATACAGCTTTTAATTAAAATAAATTAAAAAAAAAAAACATTATTTGCCCACGAAACAATGTTTGTGAATTACACCCAAAGTTGTTAAATACCAACAGTCAGTGTTAATGACAAATGTTGATTGAATCCAGCAATTTAATCCCCCATGGTAAAATTTCAGCAATTGAAATGAATAAATCTCTTTAGGTTAAGCAGTAAAGACCAGACCAGTACGGAGAAAGACATATTGCTGAGAGTAGAGAGCATTATGGTCCATTGAAACAAACAGTTCCTGTGCTTATTTTACTGTCCATTTCTTAAGATTTCCCTAGCAACTATTTCAGTGGATCCAGATTGGTTCATTGGGTCAGGTCTGTGACAGAATCCTAGAGGTATTCATGACCTTCAGGAGCATTCGTGACTGACAGGTTCTGAGTTCTACATCTCAGCATGGACCAAGTTCACACTTATCCTAAATTTATATGTGTGGCTGGTTTACACTTTCAGAAAAAATATATTTTAGTTATACAAAGAGAAAATAAACTGTTGTATGCATATATACTGGTATTTCTTCAAATAAAATGCAACAGCATTTTCTTTACTTTAGACAGTTAGAGAACCTTTTTTATTTTATTTTTTTTAGATTGCAAACCGAACGTGGGTATTGCATATGATTCCATATGCCAATGAATACCACTTAAAATATTGTACACACATAATAATGGATTTTATCCAGTTTAGCAGTTACAGCGATACATTCAGAGTCATGCTAATGTGTAAATAATCCCAGATCTTTTGCTGGACTGTCACAGTTGTGATTTATCTCCAACCATGTATTTAATTTAGCACACTTTTTTGTAAATAATGGGTATGTGTTACTTTGAATTTTTATAGATGTACAGTGTTTTGTTTGATTAAAACATGTTTGTTTGATTAAAACAAGTTCCATGCATAATTGTTTCTGTTAATTGCATTTGCAATCGTATTTATTAAACAGACCAATTATGTTGTTGTGTTGTATTTTTTCACGAAATAATATTATTATAACATATTTCTTTTCTTTATTTGGCTGTGTACACAACACTTTTAGATTTGTAATAAAACAATCCACATGTGGTTAAAGTGCAGATTCTCAGCTTTTATTTAAGGGCATTGTTATACATTTTGGTTTAATCATGTAAAAATGACAGAACTCTTTATACATGGCACACCCATTTCAGGGCACTATAATGTTTGGGAGATATTAATGTTATGTAAATGAAAGTTGTTTAGTACTTCGTCACATATCCTTAGCATGTAGTGACTGCTTGAAGGCTGTGACCCATAGACATCACCGGGTTCTGAGTATCTTCTCTAATGATGCTCTGCCAGGCCTGTACTGCAGCCATCTCTTGCTTCTGCTTGTTTTGGGAGCCAGTTGCCTTAAGTTCCCTTTTTAGCATTTGAAACGCATGTTCAGTTAGGGTTAGGATTCAGATCGGGTGAATTACTTAGCCAGTCAAGAGTTTTCTAGTTTTTGGCTTTGAAAAAACTGCTTTAGCTGTATATTTGGGACCATTGTCTTGCTGTAAGATGAAGCACTGATAAATAGGTTTGGAGGCATTTGCTTGAACTTGAGTAGATAATATGCTTCTGTTTACTTCAGAATTAATTCTGCTGCAGCTATAAACAGTTGTATAACTGCAGACAAGTGAGCCAGTACCCGTGGCAGCCATACGTGGGGGGGGGGAAACTGTAACCTGGCCATCCTGTTTTGTGGCTAACTAGTGGTTTGCATCTTGCAGTGTAGACTCTGTAGCTCTACTGTCTGCTCTTCTGCAGACAGTAGTCACTGACACATCCAGGCCAGCCTCCTGAAGTGTTTCTGATCTATCATACAGCTGTTTCTTTGTTGTGGTGAGAATTTGTCATAAACTGTAGAGTTCTTCTTTAGCCTACCAGGCTCTTTGTGATTACTGAGCTCACAAGTGTCCTCTTCTTAATGATGTTGATTTTGGTAAGCCCATGGTTTGCCCTATGTCTCTGACTGTTTTTTCTCATTTCTCAGCCTCGTACTGACTTGATATTCATTAGCACTACTCTGGTCCTTATGCTGACAAACGGCAATAACAGACTCCAAAGGCAATCAAAAGCCTAGAATCAAGACTAGATCAAGACTGTAAGATCTCATGCCTGCACTAAAAAAAAGCAATTGTACAGACCTGACTAATCAGAGACACTTGTGAAGCCATTTGTCCCAAACATAATGGTGCCCTGAAATGGGGGGACTATGTGGAAAAAGTGGTGTTATTTCAACATGGTAAAACCAAAAATATATTATATATAATATATAATATCGCCCTTGCAGCCATACCTGTATGCACTCTGCTCCTGCCGAATCGTTGAAGCTAAGCAGGTGTGGGCTTGGTTAGTACTTGGATGGGAAACCACCAGGGAATACTTAGTTGCTGCTGGAAGTGGTGTTAGTGGGCCAGCAGGGGGCAATCTTCCCTCTGGTCAAATAAACCCCAATGCCCCAGTGCAGTGACGGGGACTCTGTACTGTAGGAGATGCCGTCTTTCGGATGAGATGTTAAACCAAGGTCCGGACTCACTGTGGTCATTAAAGATCCCATGACACTTATCGCTAAGAGTAGGGGGTTCCCCAGTGTCCTGGCTAAATCCCAGATCTGGCTTTCGCAAACTTGCCACCAAAACCATCCCCAGATCTAATTGGCTAAATAAATGTTCTCTCCCTCTCTACCTTCGCTAATGTGTGGTGAGCTTTCTGGTGCAAAATGGCTGCCATGCATCACCCAGGTGGGTGCTACACATTGGTGGTGGGTGAGGTGAGTTCCCCTTCACTGTAAAGCACTTTGAGCAATCGGAAAAGTGCTATATAAATGCAAGGATATATAAATATCCTTTAATATAGGGTTGACACAATCATAATAATTATATTATAATTATCTTCTAATTATAAGAAGAAGAAGAAATGTGTACCTCTACTGCCAATGTGGTATACAGAGATGTACTTTTATTTTGTAAAATGTAGACCTATGTCAAGTATTCATCATGAACACATGCTACACTGATATTCCAGGCATTTCAGAAGAAATCTGTTGGTAAAATCCGCTAATGGTTACATTTAGTCATGAATAAACATCATGCGTGCGTGTCATTAAACGGATTGCAAGTGGAAGTATTGAAATGCCAGATTTGTGGTTCATCGTGAACTTTCCCAATCAAATGAACCAATGGGGCAGCTGGATGGCTCTCATTATTATATCGTATTGTTTAGGCTCTGTGCCAGTGCCTGCACAGTGTGCTGTGGAATCCAGACTGTGCCACCCCGGACTGAAGCCAGCAGCCTACGTGCACATTTGCATAATTGGCAGTGGCATCACTCAGCGAGGGAGTAAGTTAGCCAGGATGACCGCGTCTCAATGCTCGCCAGTGACCCCTGCTGGTCAGTCAGGCACCCGCAGTCTGTTTGCACAGACTGCACACGACGTGTATTCCTCTGACTCACATCTCAGCGAACGCAATCTGCTTGACTGTAGCATGAAATGAGCAGCAGTGTCTCAACTGCGGTGTGAAAGGAACAGCAACCTGCTCGACTGCGGCATGAATGGAGCAGCAGCATCTCGACTGTGGTGTGAAATGAGCAGCAACCTGCTCGACTGCAGTGTGAAATGAGCAGCAGCATCTCGACTGCGTTGTGAGATGAGCAGCAGCATCGCATTTCATAGAACAGCACATGCTTTTCTCAGCTGGAATTATTGTAGCTGGTCAATAAAACTGGCAAAAAAAACTGTAAAATTATTATTTTTTTAAAACAAGGACACAAATGACCATCCACATCATAGAAACATGTATGTGAGGGAAAATGTACTGAATGTACACTCCCATGCACTGGATGTATAGATTCTTTCCCATCATTTAAAACTGAGAGAAAATACATTGGAATTAATTAAAATGTGTACATGCTATGTAGTGACCATAGGAGGGCAGTACTGTGCAGGAACTGTTCCTGTCCCATTTCACCCTCTACTGATCGTGTTCACCAGGGTTTTGGCACAATATAATGGCTTAATTTTTAAATGATTTAAAGAATACACAAATGAGATGAGATAATTGAGCAAGCTGACCAAAGTCACTTCTATGTAGCGTACAACAGCAAATCAGTTATTCATTTGGGTTTTATCTCTCACACTAACAAATATTATACATGTTAACTGATGCAGAAAAGCCAGTATATGTAGTCATTTGATTCTTAGCAATGTACCAAACAGTTGTCTGGGATTGATTTATTGTGATTCCAGCCTCATGATGGCCTGCTTTGCTGGCATTGACACTTCTTTGGTTCAGAGACAACAGCAACAGACTCCAAATGCAAATGCCACATACAGAGTCAACTTTAGACCTTTTGTGAGATTTCTTGTGCATAAAATAATAATGATGGAACAACTCACAGCTGGCCAAAAAGACAGCTGAGCAATCAATTGCCCGATTACTTTTGGCCCCTAAAATGGCAGGACTGTGTATAAATTCTTAGAAGAATCACTGGATATGGATGTAAATACACTTAAATTAAAGCTGAATATGTTTGCTCTTCAACATATTCAACCAATATGCATACATACATATAGTATATGTACATATGTATTTTCTCCCTTCTTGATTTTGTCTGTTACTGCATATTGGTCACACTGAATGTTTTTTTTTTTTAGATCTTTAGACAAAATGTAATATGAGATAAAGGGAAACAGTAAACATATATATATATATATATATATATATATATATGTATATATATATATATATATATATGTATATATATATGACCAAGAGAAACCTACACATAAGGATAAAAATTTGCACTTTTTCTTTAGACTTGTAAATAAACCTAAGTTCACTTTTTATAATATTTTTATTTGTATTTATTTAAATACTATTAGGATCAAATGAGAAAGTACCGTGATGAAACTCATGCATTTCAGCAGTTGCTTTCATCATAGTGTAATTCAACACTGGCTTCCCTTACAATAGATTCCCCTGTGTTGAGATTTTACCGAACAGGAAGGACGTCTATGCATGTTGTGAAGCCTTTAGCCCAGAAACCATCTTAAAATTTCACTGAAGTACTCCCAGCTTTATAGGATCCCTCATTTATTGCCTTTGGTGACAGAGGGTTCAGTTTAAAAATGTGAAAGATTTCCCTCCTCCGGAGATTTTTGCCAGTATCTCTCCCTCTTCCAGAGACATGAGCTGAGACTGTTTCTTGTGTCCTGCTTTTAAAATAGAATTTTTTTCCCTCTATGACAGAACTTTTAAGACAGAACTTTTCTGAATTTACTGAAAGTTCATGACTCTTTCTACACAAACAGGTGAGGAAAGGAACCAACTGCATGTGAAAAATTGCAGGTGATGCCTTGCTTGGATTGTTTCCATAGATAGGGGCTGTTTTATCGAGACCGCTTCGCTGGTGACAGGGCTAGCCTGGAAGATGGCCAGGAGAGGCAAGGAATGAAGGATGTTGTGGAATGTAGGGGGTCTTAACTCCCCAGATTGGCCTTGAGAGTGCTGTCTCATTTAAAAGCAAAGGAAGATGGTATGATAAGAGCCTGTGTTTAAAAATAGGATTTGTGGTCCCTTAAAGGGACTTAAATTTGGCCATGTTTGGCAGATGTTGGGGAGAGAGTCAGATAGTGTTCTCTTGCTCTGAACAATGTGTTTACAAAGAGCCAAACTATTTTAGGATTTGGTTTTACGAGCAACAACCTTATTTTATCTTTCAGGAGCCCCATGTTTCGATCTGCCACTCATGTCTGACGTATTGTTTGAGGTACTGCAGTGTATGACAAATCCCGCAGACCTTGCTTAAAAAGTTACGGTACGGGACATCCCATTTCAGACACGACAGGTAAAAACCGATTTTGTGAAGAATATGGGTCATTCAGGTCCACTCCAATTACCCGTAGGAAAGTATTGTCACATTCTCACATTCTTTTTGACAATCACATCAAGAACCATGGCCATTACAATAAATTTGTAGTCAGCTTGACGTGGAAAGTTCAGTGAATGAACCTGCTTGTAATACTGTTTGTGCAAAGTCTGCAGACCACACAGTAAAGCGTCAGTCCCTGATACCTTACTGTATGATTCTCCAGCAAAAGCACCGTACGTTATTTAGCACAGTGTCTTTTGACCAGCAGGTCTTGTGGCTGTGATTGTTTCATTTGATTGCGTGTGGGTACAGCATTCAACCTATTCTACTGTACACACTTTGCTCAGTGAAGTTGATCTTTGGCTCCCTGATTGCGAGGGCATCTGTTCAGCCACAGCTGCCACTCCAGAGAAGCTGGACCACTGCCCGTGGCAGCTTAGCAAGCACGATAAAGAAATAAGCCCTGGTCTTCTGTGCGGGGTGTTCAAACACAAGCTCCCGCACTCTGTCACAGCTGAGGTCCCTGTCACCCTCTGAAACAGACCACTAACATCTACTCTAGAGGATCCAACACTCACATCTACTCCAGAGGATACAACACTAACATCTACTCCAGAGGATCCAGGCCTGCTCCCAAGAGCTCTGTTGTTTCCATCGACAGAAACCTCCTTCCTGCACCAGAACAAAAAGGCCTGGATCAATCAGCCATGTTCAGATATTATTTGGAAACGCTGTTTCCCGGGATTTGTATAAATGTCAGCGGAGCATTGCGATACGTTACTATTATTAAGAAACAAGGTTTAAACCCCCTAAAAGCACTCACAGACACTCCTATCTATCTCCCAGAGCCATTCGCCTTCACAGAAATAGCGCTGCTTAATTTAGCATTCAGTGCGAAAAACTTCAACCCAAACAACTCAGGGTGTCATTCAACACACAAGCCATCGCCATTGATTGTAAGGACTGACATACTGAGCAGTGTTGCTGGTAAGAAAAATGCTTGTCTGAGTGAAATGGAACTGCATAAATTAGAGAAGGTTTTGATTCCTTTTGATTTGTGACCCTTTTATCTGTTCATAGGTCTGAAAATGCACCTGCTATGTGGAGACGCTCAACACTCTCTACTGCCTGTTGTTGTAGATTACAATATTATGCATAATTAATTATTTCAGTTGCACACCATAGAAGACTGCTCCTTTCTTTTTAAATAGTTGCATGCTGCTTTTTTCTTTAAACAAATATTTAAATTTATGTGTTCCGTAAAAATATGAAGGAGTAAAGTGCAGCTGTATATTCAGTGGAAAATCCTGCGAGGAGGATCAGCCATTTTGGACCGAAAGGCTATTTAAATTAAATAAAACTCTTTCACTTACAAAGTGCTACCATTTCCTGTTTCTATTCTCTAGTCTGACTTTTAGAATACTTTAAAATACTGCCCTTTATAGAGTATTCCTGGGGATGTAAATTTTTATATAATTTGCCATGTAATGCAACAGTGACTTTTCCCATTTCAGACCATTCAATATGACTGACAGAGTGTGGAAGACTTTCACTGTGGAATCAATACAGCTGTGCGTGGTGACGTATAAATGAATGAAAAAATGGGAAGACAGCCTACAAAAATGTTAAAGGGAGGCAGTGAATGTGCAAAGCCACCATGCATTAACATAAATCCATTAGCATACGTAAAATGATTGATGCTGTGCATTAGATAGGCAACGTAGGCCAAAGAAAAGACTTTCTGAGCAGCCCTTTGGAAAACTATCATACTGAAAAGAATATTTAAATAAATAAATACATTTTAAAAATGCATGGCAGTCCTGGAGGGCCACATTGTCTGCTCAGTTTTAGAGTGTTTCAGCAAGAGTGATTTATTTAAGTCATTGATTGGCTAAAGAGTCTGCACACCTTATTCTCCAGCCCTTAATTGGCTGCTGATTGAAATGAAACTACAAATACCAGCAGACACTGCAGGCCTCTAGGACTGACACCCCTGGTCTTGCCAGATTTGTGTCCTTTTACAGTAAATACTGTATAACTGTTACATTGTCCTTACAGGCAGACCACTGTTAGCACCTGGGTGCCATTAGTCAGCAGGTGTAATATTTCCAGGTGAAACAAACAGTTGTTGGCTTGATTAGTACTTGGATGGGTAACCCCCAGGGAAAACTAAACTTCTTCTGGAAGAGGCATTGGTGGGTCAATAGGGGGGCGCTCTTCCGCCTGAACCGAAAAGGAATCCAACGCTCCCGCGCAGTGATGGATCTGGAACATGTGACCAGGACGTTCAGCTGGGAGTTCCGTGAGGGACGGCATGTCATGTGCCACCGTCTGTCGGTGCGTTTGTTAACATCGGCTAACAGCAATGACCTTTGCTTGAAATCTCTCACTGATGGGACCTTGACCTTTGAAAATGAAAGCGCTTTGTTGTTTGTCCACGCTTTAATGGTTTGACCGGTCATGGGGAGAATGACCGTCGGATGAATAATTTGACGACCCGGTGTCTCTCATTCAAGATCAAGCAGTGAGATTAAAGAGGAAAAAATATGAACAATGATCCAGCCAAGGCTGAGGGGCATATCAGTCACATTTGAGTACCAGGGTCCTGATTGTTTATTTTAATGTGCAATCATACCATTGATTGCATTTCCATGAATCCATCATTTTCTGGCAGGGTGTTAATTAATTTTATCACATTAGGATGTCTGTCCACATGTGCGTGGTTCAATGAGAGAAGCTGCCTGGTTCTTCGGATACTCGTGATTTATTAACAACTTCGACGACATCTGTTCACAGAGGCCTTTTCCAACACGTAGAAGGATTTCTGCCATAATAGTATTCTCGCGGGTTATGGTAAAGGAGAGAATTCTCTTGAACATTATGAATTTTTATCTCCCTCTTTGGGACTTTGTCCATGACAACACAATTAAATAAAGTGTCAGAAGATATGAGATGGGCCTTTTATTTCCTGTGTGGGTATGCAGATTGAACTCAGTGGTGTCACTGTTCCAAAAATTTAAAACAGAAAGTGCACTGTGAAATGTAACCACACATTTATCAATGATTTAAACTGAAAATGTTTTGACATTTTATTTTTGTGTCAATATGCAGCATCAAAAGACTACAGTGGGGAGGCACCTTAATATTTAAATCTGGAAAACAAATAGTAGCATCGCATCAGTGACCGATAGTAAATTATGAGTTGAATATGCTACAGGTCCTTGATGTGAACTATTTGTTTTTGTGTTCATGTTTATGAGCGCAAGTGTTAAAGGAGCATCAGGCTAGGCCATCCTACCCTGAAATTATATTTTAAAACTCTGCTTTTATGTCGTGCCTTTCACAATTTAAAAAAATTGTTTTCTTCATTCTGCTCTGAGAAAATGACTTTTAGATTTTTTCTGATTCCTGCTTCTGTTCCCTTATTTGAAGACCTTCAGATAAAACTCTCTGGTTGTGCTTTTAATTCCCATGTTTACAGCATTCTTTATAGGCAATTGCAATATTTGCTTTGCTAGCAACAGTACATGTAATATGGCCTTCCTTAAAATAACAGGTGAACTATCATTTAGGGGTGCTACATACAGTATAGTATAGTATTGTCATGTTGCAAGATCCCTTCCAATATAATTATGTTTTAATTTCTGCAGCCTGAAATTTCATTACTGGAAAATTCTGAAATTGAATTGATGATATTGTTATAGACAAAATGGGAAAGTTTTACTGCATAAAGGAGGACATTTTTTGTCTTGAATGCAAGGCTTCAATCCTTTCACTGCCCTGCTTTAAAAACTGCAAACCCAAAACTATAGAAATATTGAAAAAAATATTCTGCACCTTTTAAGCAGGGAGTGTGTTTCATCATACAAGCTGCTTATAAGGAAAACCATTTGACTTATATGACAGTGTTGGGCTGATGTTTGTGTCATCAAGCTGGCGAACTGGCTGAAGAGTGACATCACCAACACTGCTATGGAGACACAAAGGTGCTTGTTTACTCCTAATGGGATCACACTATTCAAATACACCCAATTACTTAGATACTTATAGACATGTGTAATGCATTTCAAATCCAGCACGGTGATACTTCATTAGCAAAGAGAAGTGAACAACATGCCGTAGCCTAGTGTCAATGTTTGTTAGACAAGTGAAAGCATTCCCTTCAAATACATTAAAAACAAATGACAAGCCTGTCACAAAACGTGTTAACTATGTAGGCTCGATGAAGACACTTGGAATCTGTCTCCTCCGAGATGATTCGACCAATTTGCATGGAACTTGGATTTCAGCGCATACTCACAGATATCGTTAAACCCAGTATAGGAAGGTGCTACACGTAAAAACGTGCTCAAAGCACCAATGTATATGCATGTGGGCATGGCTTTTAATGAGAAAGTGAATAAATCCCACACAATTTGGTATAAAGTGATGAAACTTGCTGTGTGCATTGAAAACTCCATCCTAAGACCAAATCACAAAAATTGGACTGATTAAACTGTAAGGTGATGCATTGGAGCTCAACAAATTAGAAAAATTGAAAAATTCAACAATTTTATAATAATATGAATTATTATTATTATTATTATTATTATTATTATTATTATTATTTTGTAGACATTTGACACTTTCCACAGTTACTAAGCACCTCATTAGGACTATGCATACGTATGTAGCATCTGCACATGGATTTGTGACTTTGAGTGCTTGGACCCCTTAATTGCTGCTTGCAGCAATATTTTTTTGTTGTTTGTTTTTTTATTACATGCAATCCATTTACGCAGTAAAATGTCCGCTGTTGATTCAACTCTAACAGATAACATTTGGCCCCATATACATCTGGATATTTTGTGAAGGACTTCATGTCAAGTACCTCGCTCAAAGATGCAATGGCGCGCACCTCCAGGGGATCAGACCTGCAGGCTTGGAGTTTCCACCCCGGTCCCACAGTCTTTACGCCCCGCTGCCATCGGTTTATGGACAGACTGGGACGCCGGAGTGAGGCGCAGAAGAGAAATAAAGAAGGATGCTGACGCGTGAACTTTTCCCTTTCATTACCTCCGTCTATGGAAAAGCACAAAGCTGACACTTTTCCACTTTTTATGTCCTTCCTGCCAAAAAAAAGAGAGAAAGACAAGGGACAAATGATGGATAAAAGTCGGAATTGGATAAAAGATGCGTCCATTGGTGAAAACGACTTTTGAGCCAGTATCATTGGAATACCTGATTTTGAAATAACAGCGTGAATATACGATTATAGTGAATTCAGTGGCTGTTTATTTAGTTATTTATTTACTGCCTTTTGTGTGCGTAACAGTCCTAAGGGTAAATTGCATGTGTTCACTGAAGATGAACATTATTAGACTGGACAGAACATATTAGCTTAACACCACAGCACTGCCAGGCACTGAGGGGTGAATAGTCTAGCGATACGTTTCTGTCTTCACAGTCCTGATAAACAAGCTGGCCCATTTTGGTGCCATCCATATTTTCTTTTTTTTCTGAATTGCATGTAGTTAGGTAGTGTTGCATTGAGGTACATCATGTACTGTTATGATCATCATGTACTGCTATTATAACAACAATTATTCTAATAACATACTGTAGCATATTCAACATAACTACAATAAGTCTGAGAAAGGTTTTATGCAAGTATACTTCGAACAAAATACATTAAATCATTCTGACATAACCAAATTATATACACATAATTTACCAAATGATATGCTGAAGACTTGGAGAGAGAAGGGAATAACAAAAACAAAAACCAAGCAGATTAACATTGGTGATGGAGGCACAGACATTACAGACATACATAGACTGTCATATTTAATTTGATGGTATTTACATCCATATCAGGAGAAACTTGTAGGAATTACAACCCGTTTTAAACATAGTTACACCTTTTTAGGGAAACTGGACAATTGGCTTCTCAGGTGTTTCTTGGACACCTGTGTGTCGTTGCATCATTAGTCCATGCACAAGAAACCTAACATGAGAAGTATCCATGCCAGTAAAGCAGGCCACCATGAGGCTGAAAAATCTGAATTAATCGAGCAGAGACAGCGAAACTTGTTTGATACATTGTTAGGAAGCAAGAATGCACATGAGCTTAATACCTGGTGATGTCTATGGGTCACAGACTTCAGGCAGTCATTGAATTCAGAAGGATTTGCAAACAAGTACTAAATATGACCACTTTATTTAAGATTATGTTAATTTGTCCAATGACTTCTGGTCCCACTAAAATTGGGAAACTATGTAATAAAGGGTTGCACATTAACCTCATATTCATTGTTTAATTTCAAATCCAATATGCTGGAGGACAGACACAAAACAACAAAAATTGTCTCACTGTCCCAATACCTACAGACCGTGCATCATATATAACATCTCTGTGTGTATGTGTGTCATAACTTTCTCCCCTCCATCTCAGTGGAGACCTTGCAGGTCAGTGTGAGTGACTCATCCTTCACCATGCCCTAAAAACCTCCTTCCTTTGCCATTATGTCCTCTCCCTGTCTCTCTAATCACCTGCGAGATGTATGGACTCACACACATAGCCCCCCCCGCCCCCCCTCCGCTCTGCTCGCGCTCAGTGTGCTTCTGAAAACGTCCGTCACTGCCAGCCTCGTCGCCTCGCTCCCTCTTCACCCGCAAGCCCATCGCCCGCGTACGGCTCTGTCTCAGAGAAACCGCTCCTATTTCCACTGCTCCAGCAGGTGTACCGCAGCGTACGGCTCTGTCACAGAGAAACCGCTCCTGTTTCCACTGCTCCAGCAGGTGTACCCCCAGCGTACGGCTCTGTCACAGAGAAACCGCTCCTGTTTCCACTGCTCCAGCAGGTGTACCTGTGTTGTTTACTCTCTGCCTCGCAGTGTCTCATTCCCTCGTTCCCAATAATACCACATCCCACATGTCTTGCTAAATCCAGCCCGTCTTCATTTCCATGTAAATGGCTTGTGTAATTATTTTGGGTTCATGTTACAGTGCTGACATTATAATTGACATAATGAAAATGGCATTCAGGACAGCTTTATTAATTCAATGTTGCATCACACAGCAGTATAATTTGGATGACAGGTTTATCACTCAGCTAAGCTACAGCTTACCCATGTGCATGTAGTGAGAGGCAAGGTTTCCTATGGAAATATTTAAAAATAATGACCTCATCTATGATCTCCAACCTGTTGTACAGCATCTTCCATACATGGCATTGCTGTCAGAATACAGTCCTGGAGGGCCGCAGTGTCTGCTGGTTTAACCCCAGTCCTGGAGGGTCACAGTGTCTGCAGGTTTAACTCCAGTCCTGGAGGGTCACAGTGTCTGCAGGTTTAACCCCAGTCCTGGAGGGTCACAGCGTCTGCAGGTTTAACTCCAGTCCTGGAGGGTCACAGTGTCTGCAGGTTTAACTCCAGTCCTGGAGGGTCACAGTGTCTGCAGGTTTAACTCCAGTCCTGGAGGGTCACAGTGTCTGCAGGTTTAACTCCAGTCCTGGAGGGTCACAGTGTCTGCAAGTTTAACTCCAGTCCTGGAGGGTCACAGTGTCTGCAGGTTTAACTCCAGTGCTGTAGAGGGTACGGTGTCTGCAGGTTTAACTCCAGTCCTGGAGGGTCACAGAGTCTGCAGGTTTAACTCCAGTCCTGGAGGGTCACAGTGTCTGCAAGTTTAACTCCAGTCCTGAAGGGTCACAGTGTCTGCAGGTTTAACTCCAGTGCTGTAGAGGGTACGGTGTCTGCAGGTTTAACTCCAGTCCTGGAGGGTCACAGTGTCTGTGGGTTTAACTCCAGTCCTGGAGGGGGTGCAGTGTCTGCAGGTTTAACTCCAGTCCTGGAAAGTCACAGTGTCTGCAGGTTTAACTCCAGTCCTGGAGGGTCACAGTGTCTGCAGGTTTAACTCCAGTCCTGGAGGGTCACAGTGTCTGTGGGTTTAACTCCAGTCCTGGAGGGGGTGCAGTGTCTGCAAGGATTTGGTGTGTTTCAGCACCAGTAATTTGTCACTGTTCGGCTAAAGAGGCCACACACCTTGTTGTCAAAGCCTTAACTGCCTGTTGATTGAATGACAAATGACAATTATCTGCAGGCACTGTGGCCCTCCAGGACTGGAGTTAAACCTGCAGACTCTGCGGCCCTCCAGGACTGAAGTTAAACTTGCAGACACTGCGGTCCTCCAGGACTGGAGTTAAACCTGCAGACACTCCAAGTACTGGAGTTTTACATCCCTGATTTAAGAATTGCAAGTGTCTGAAGGTGTGACCTTCACTGTAGAGTTAACTAGGGCTTTGTTTGTGTTTTAAAATATACATGTGTGGACACTTTATTTATTTATTTATTTATTTATTTATTTATTTATTTATTTATTTATTTATTTATTGAAGGCCAACTTGAGATGTGATGTAAATGCACACACAACATAGATGAGTGCAGATACTCAATGCCTCTCCCCTAAATATGAGCTCCACCTCTCATTTCCCAGTTGTAGTCCATATTGTGACTGACCTCGGACACAACATAGATGTGGACCTTGTCTGGCTCACTAAGGATATTCAATGCCTCTGGCTAAAGATGAGCTCCACTTCTGATCTCCCAGTTTTAGTCCATACTGTATTGTGACTGACCTCAGCCACAACATAGATGCGGACTTTGTCTGGCTCTCTAAGGTCATAATACTCCCATAAAATAGAAAGCTTTCTCTTGCCATGCACATTTTCAACCATTTCAATATTTTATTCGTTATTTCCTTCTTACTGGTTGCTGTGTCATCTATACGTTTGGGATGGACATTGGCCCTACAAATGCCTTATACTGTAAATACCTAATAGATGCAGCCAGAAAATCCAGTTCCCAGCTTTCATTTTTGTGAGACATGCCTCTGGTGTCATGTTTGAGACCCAAAGAATTCAACCTACTTCAGTTCCACTGTGAAGCCAACCTACCTTTTCTGTCAGGATTCCCACACAAACCAGGAAGTAGTCTGAGGTTTATTGAATTGAATTAATTGAATACATAAAATGAAGAAGACAGTACACGCCTTTGTTGCTGCAAGACAATGTTTTCAATTTTAGGCAATTTGCAAAGTTTTCAAACGTGATTCTTTTCCGTGTGATTGGTTCCTGGATATTGGTTTCCTCCTCAGGGTTTGGTTTGTGCTTGTTCTCATTGTAAATCAGACTGAGCCCAATATACCCAGACAGTTTAATTGAATGCTACTTGTTTTCATTAAAACAATAGTGGAGAGAGGTTGTCACCTTTTTCTCTAACCTAAAATCCCATCCCAATCTAAATATGGAAGGTTGTGTAAAATATTTATATGATAATTTGCTTCGGATTGCTTTTTACTTGCTAATATTATCAGAATTTACTGAGACAAAAACGAGAGACTGTAGGCTTTTAGGGAGAGCGTCTCTAAAGTGGTAGAGACCTTGGAAATGGGTTTTGGGGAGTTTCTTCACCCAAATCCTCCCAGTACGTGTTAGTTACATTTCTCGTTATGTTTTAATCTCTAATGCATTTCACAATGCCCCACCACCTGTTCTGGGGTGCGGAGGGAGGGGGCTGTTCAAACCAAATCAGAACCGGGCTCTATGATCAAGGAGCCATATGCAAAGCATATTCATGAACTCTGTGTACAAGTCGAAGACAGGGAATACATATTTTGTGTGACAAATGTCTCGGTGGCCTTCGAAAAGCACCGTTCCAAATTAATTTAATATCTTACAGCAGGTTTCCAGGCATTCAGAGGGGAATTAGTTTTTCTTTTTGATGTCACGCATCACCACTGGTTCCTGAAATTATGGAAAGGTTTGTAAAAATAGGAAATAGTTCATGATTGCAGAAATTTTCTTCTTGAAGTTGAGGCGCAGGGGCAGCTCAGCGGACGGCCCTTCTTGATCCGAGGAAAGGTCAGAGCGTGCCTTCGGGAGTTTGACGTCTCTGCCGCACAGCTACGCTAAGCTGGGAAGGCCAGAGGGAAACAGAGGGCCAGAGATTAATCTGACCCTCTGTGTGAGGAACCCGCTTTCAGGATTTCCCTGGCGAATGAAGACAAATAGGCCACATTTTAAACCCCGCTGCTCTCCCACATATCCATTTCACGATGACACACTCTGGCAAAATAAATAAATAATCATAACAAAAAATAATCCACAGACAAAAGAAGCTCATTAAATGACAGAGGACCTTTGAAAGCAAATGAGAGCAGTCCCGGGGGTAAAATTCTGAAATGATAGAGGTAACGTCATTGATGACTGAGGTCTTTCATCAAGTACAGCGAAAATGATCTTTTCAGACACTCAAAAACCATAGAAACAATAATAATGACAGCATTAATATAGTCGGCCATAATCTCTGTAATTTGGGGAATGCACTGGAATGCTGTGGTTTGATAAGATTTCATAGAACGTATCAAATATAGGGGCCCCACTCGGGCAAAATACCAGTCTGTCTATTAGCTGTCAGAGGAGATCAATCTACTGCTCAGGTGAGATTTAGATTAATAAATCATGCACTTCCTCTTTTCCCCTGAGGTCCAGACTTGATAAGACACTACATTTGGCGCATATCATATACCTGATGTGCATCCCTGTCTTGGTTTTGTCTTTTCAGCTCTTTTAACTTCTCAGCGGTTTGGGAATCACAAATTTAGGGTATCGTGTAACTTAAAAATCACAATTTTAATGATGGAGATCGCTTCATAATGCAACCCTAGACTGACTATGGCCCAGATTCAATCATCTTTTATTTATTTATTTATTTATTTATAGCTGTTATAACTGCACAATAACATACGGTCTTCCAAGCAGCGATCCATGTTTTATTTATTTATTTATTTATTTATTATCATTACTGAACCATGTTGAGATTGAGAATATTTTGCTTTATACTTTCCATTCTCCACCAGGGGAGTCTTACATACACCTCTGCATCACAGATGGCCGTTTCCCTGTCACATGCAAGTTATGGAAGCATAATATTCATCTCTCGGTACAATTCAATCTTCACGATCTGAATTCCTCACCGCCTTATGTGGAATGGCATTGTGTTTCTAGAGAACACAAACTCCTTGCAGCCAGAAACTGAAAAGCGGTGTAAGCTTTATTTCATGTTGTGTCGCCTTGCACAGTTCACATCGGCCCTATGGGCTGCTGCTCAGTAGTAATCTGGATGAGAATGTTACGTCACCTCTCCCAGGAAACAGGGCGATTCTCCCGCTCTCTCGCCGCAGAATGACCTCGGCTTTGAGTGAATTAATGGCGATAAATTCAAGTGCACTCCAGTCATTTACCACAGGTCCTCAACATGCTCGCCTGAAACCATCTGGGGAGTTCCTGGGTGTCCGAACAGCAGAAGATAACTCTGCAAACTGCATGTTACCAAAAGCCAAATAAAAAAGACTTTTTAAATTAAAAAAAGTACCTCATCAGTAAATATATATATACAGTGAGCTCCATAACATTTTGGACAAAGACATTTTTTTTCCTGATGTGACTCTGTACTCTATAATTTTAGACTTTAGTAACCAAACAGTTTGCGTGTGGTTAAAGTGCACAATACAGCTTTTATTAAAGAGTATTTTTATACATTTTGGTTTAACCATGTGGAAATTACAGCACTTTTTATTTAGGGCACCATAAAGTTTGTGATTAATCTGGTGTGTCCAAATGCTTCCGTGTGCAGCACAAGACAGCTTTCAGTATATAGCCTTGATTCAAGGCTCCTTGTTGTCTTTGCTGTCTGTTATTGGTGTTTGTCAAGATGAGGAGCAGAGTTGCACCACTGAAAGTCAAGGAAGCCATTATGAGGCTGAAAAATAATAATAAAAAAGAAAACTGTCAGAGACATAGGCCAAACCTTAGGCTTCCCCAAATCAACAGTTTGTAACGGTATTAAGAAGAAAGAGAGCACTGGTGAGCTTTTGGTAGACCAAAGAAGAACTCTACAGTTGCTAGCAGAATAATTCTCACCATAATAAAGTAACAGCTGTCTGACAGATCAGAATCACTCTTCGGGAGGCAGGCCTGGATGTGCCCGTGACTACTGTCTGCAGAAGACTTCACAAACAGAGCTACAGAGGCCACACTGCAAGATACAATCCAATAGTTACTGGCCACGTTACAGATTGCGTTTCACCAAGATTCACTTGTATCTGAGTGATGGTAAGAGCAAAGTGCCAAAAAGGAACTGCCCAATATCCTCATCGCCGAAATATGGTGGTGGGGGTTTCATGGTATGGGCATGTGTATGTATAGCATAAGTTAAACCGTATAATGTAATAACACATTAGATTGCAGACAGCTTTGATCAAGGTTCACATAATTACATTGTGCATGTATTTCTTTTATCTTGTTCATAAGATACGTGGTCAAATGCATTTTCAACAGCACTGCTCCATATAGGCCTAATGTAGAAATGACTACTGAGTGCTGTCAGACATCTAATTCACCACTCTCCATATTCAGCCTTAGGAAGCTTCAAAGTGCTCGGCCAGCATAGCCCGGAGATAAGACACAGAGCAGGAACTGGGGGGGTAACCATTCGAGGTGTGAATGTGTGAGTGTGTGTGTGCGTGTGTATGTGTGGGTCTGCGTGTTCGTGTCTGTGTGTGTGTGTCTATAAACTATTTTACAATGCAAGTTTTTTTGGCTACAATGTAACATGGGGTGGCAAAACGAGTTTGGGGGGTCCTCACCTTCTTTGCGTTTTGGAAACCCAGAGACGACACACATCACAATAAAATCGGTATGCTTGTCACAGCAAGAACAAAACTCATAGTCATTTTAGTCCCAAAAATGTGCTAACTCGGGGAAACCTTGACATAATGTCCACTGTTTACTTGGGAATTCTCCAGAGGAATTATCATTGTTGTCCATTTTGCCATTGTATACATGTCGAAAATATATGAAGAGACAACTCGGCATTCGGCAAGAGGACAGTGAAAATGACTTTCACTCTACAGCAGAGGGCATGTTCAATGAAGGAATTAATCCCATTATATATCAGTGAGCATCTAAATGCATTCTGAAAATCTATTTTTTACTATATAGTACTCATAAATAAGGAGTAGGTATACTGAATAATAATAAAAATATTTTGGAATATTGAGAATTGAGAATATTTTGACATGTTGATGGAGACCTGCGAGAGCAAGAAGAGAAAGGTGGTGGTGGGGGGGGGGGGGGGTATGGGGGGGGGGTGATGGCAGGGAGGGGGAGGACAACAGGCTGGGGCAAAGCAAGCCACTTCCATGAGCATATAGTATAAAGTATATGGAATTTTACACCTCTAATAACCCATAATATAATTTGGTTACCAAGTGCCATTTTGGTCTCCAAATGGATTTTTGGAAATCTGCCTAGACATGGCTCAGACAACAATGCAGAATGTTCATTTTTGGTATTGTCGTCCAGTTTGAGCCAGGATCTGCCCAGCGTTGTGCCTGTGTCTGCATTGTGTTTCTAAGCCCACCAGGCACAGCCTCAAGCATCTGTATCCACTCAAAAAATAATAATTAAAAAATGTCTTAGAAAAAAGCTTCCACTTGCACTGTGTTTGAGCTTCTGTTACTTAGTTTCAGTAATGGAATAATCGCTCTTGGAAAACAAACCTTACCTTTCAGAAGAGTCCAGGATTCTGGCTATATTCAAAAGGGTTGAAGAATAGTAGCCATTTTATTTTGGGAATGTGTTTTTCAGGCTTGTGTTAAAAATGGGGGTGATACTTAAGAGGTTAACCTATGACCTGTGAGGGAAGGTGAAGGTGTGTGCGAGATTTCTCCCCACAGATTTAACTTGCTCTCATGGACTTCACTGCCAGGGCACCAAAGCCGGCATGCTACTAGTTTTTTGCCCGCTACAGGCCCAACATTTCTTTGCTTCAAACGGCACTGCCTACCAGCACTCGATGGAAGCATTTACGTGCAAGAGTACATGGTTATACCAAAAGTCAAATGACCTTTGAAAGCCGAATGATCGTCCTACATGATGTGACATGGCTACTAACGTTAGCTAGCAAAAAAAAAAAAAAAAAAGTAATTTTTTGAAGAAGCAAATCTGACTGAAACGTTTTTGAGGAGAAATATATTCATGGGCATATTCATGATGCTGGTAACCTGAAAGTTAAAGCATAAGATCTGTGTAACAAACCCATACCAAATCACTACATCAGCTAGCTAATTACTAGCCTGTAGCAAGTTATAGCTAATGTTTTCACATTGATCTGTCATTTACACAAGCTAGCCAACATTTGCTAACGTTACTTATTTCAGATGTCAGCTAGACTAACAAACTAAATATTATGGTCTTACGTTTCTGATACAAAATTTCACTAGTCTCATTTGCTATCAGTTTATTCATATTTTGAACACATTCTCATTCTACACATTCACGCTGTAGGCTACAGTAGAAACAACAAAATAACGGCAAAGTAAGAAACCGAGCACTTACATTAGTTCAGCAGGCCGTCTTCGTCCGAAGAAACATCGGCGGGCCCGTCAGCTCCATTGTAACAGCTTTACACTTATTCCTGTGTAAAAGTGCAGTAACTTGCAGACTTTTTTCGATTCAGCAATTGGTTGATCAACAAATGGGACAATAATATTGTGCAGAAGTGTGTATTTCCTCATTTATTTCTCCATTATGAGAACCCCCCCCCCCCCAAAAAAAAAAAGAAACCTCTTTGGATCTACACAATTTCCATAGGTTACCCATTTTCGGATCAAAACAGCAAATTTTGCCAAAAGGCAAAAAGTTAACCAGTGTAGGAAGTGACTTGTCTTCATTGATGATGTAATTGCTGACAGCAGCAGCAGAATGAATTCTGAAGTGAACAGAAGAATTTGATCGGCTCAGGTTCAAGCAATTGCCTCCAAACTCATTGGACAGTGCTTCATCCTACAGCAAGACAATGATCCCAAACATACTGCCGAAGCAGCAAAGGAGTCTTTCAAAGCCAAAAAAGTGGAAAATTCTTGTCTGACCAAGTCAGTCTCCCAATCTGAATCCAACTGCGTTTTACATGCATTTCATATGCTGGAGAGAAAACTTAAGCCAGCAACTAGTCTCGAAAACAGGCAGGAGCTGAAGATGAGTGCAGTACAGGCCTGGCAGAGCATCACCAGAAAAGATACTCAGCACCTGGTGATGTCTATGGGTCACAGATTTCAAGCAGTCATTGCATTCAAAGAATATGCAACAAAGTAATAAACATGATTACTTTCATTAATACGTACCAAACACTATGTGTGCCCTCAAATGGGGGGGGGGGGGATGCTTATGTATACAAAGTGCTGAAATTTCTACATGGTGAAACCAAAATGTTTTCTAAATATCCTTTAATGGAAGCTGAGAATATGCACTTCATCTACATGTGAATTGTTTACAAAGTACAAAGTACAGAGCCAAATCCAGAAAAAAATGTGTTTGTTCCAAACATTATGGAGCATCCAATGTGTGTGTATGTATATACTGTATGTGTGTATAGGTATGTGTGTGTGTGTGTGTGTTTGTGTGTAAAATAACTAGGAATGTGCCATGTATTTTGGTGAATAGTTTATAGGAAAGGATCTATAAATATATAATATATTTCCCAGTGCATGTAATGAGGCCAGCATTTTCGATGGTCACACTTTCAGATTTACTTGGACAAAATCAGCCATAAACATTTGAGCATGTAGAAAAATACATTTATTTGAAACAGTTTAAAATGAGTCTCTTTACAGAAGTAATATTCAGATGAATGAAATGAGAGGGCATGCATTTGGATTTTTAAATGACTGGAACATTTTGTGCTGTAAAAGTACATAGTTGTTTGCCATTACTGTAGAAATATATAGTAGAAATTTATTTTGATTGCAAGATTCATTTTCAATATAGGAATATTCTGCGCCATTAATTTGTTGGCCAAGTAAAGCTATCAAACTGCTGATATAGCGCATATTATTTTTTGAAAGTTTAAATAATGTGCAAATACATTTGAATTGTTTTGGATGGAGCGATAATCTCCAATGCACACATGACTGTGTCAGCTCTAAAGAAAATTTGAGAGTCTTATTTACTCATGTAAATGTTGTGAGACCGATAAATAAAATGCGCACATTTTTTAGGGGGCAAACAACTGAATTCTTTATCGGTCAATGATTTCATATCAATCTACAGAATTCAAATAATTTTGCTTTCTGAGCAAATACAAAACTTGACCAAATGATGACTTTACAACATTCATATATACAGTATAGCGTCAGCATTACGAAGCCCCACGTTCAGCCCCAGAATGCAAACAGTTGCGGTTCATAAGACCGGATCCAGAAAACGGTATCTCAAATATACTCGGCTCCACTTTCTCCTTCATTCTTACATAAATGTAGGAAGTTAAAAGATTGCTTATTTACAGAGAAACACATAGAAAATCTTGTAAAGACAGAGAAGAAAGTCTAGTACTACATCCATTAACATTGGTGCTGATTATAACTCAAATCCGTTCCTTCCACCGAACGCCGTGCACATTTTTATTATACACTTTGTATTTACGGCCTGTTGGCAGGACTAATGTGGGCCATCTTACGAAGGGCATATTTATACATTAATGGCGTCTCAAATAATACATATTACAGTGCAATGTGCACTTCCATAGACCCTAACTTGGTGTTCTGGTTTGGGGTGAAGAATATTACATTTGAACAGTAAAACAAACGGGACAATGAAGACAAAGGCACAGCTAAGCAAACTCTAAAGCTATAAGTGAACAAATGATAGGGTACCAACATAACTGACTAAATATTGGGCAGGTGTGACATGAATATTTAAACATTTTCTCACAGTTTGTTATGGCTGTCAGTAGAGCTATGGTTTTATATACAGAATCTGAACGCAGAATTAAAGTATAAAATAAACTCAAATCAAAGCACAGTCATTGAGTGGTCAGGGTCTGAAAACATGGTCCAGTAATAGTTCATCATGCCTTCCTGCATTGACTACTCTGAGGACTGGCATTAAGGGGAAGAAATATGTTCAACTAAACTGCACAGTTTTTTCAAATAAACTAATCCAAATTTGTTGTTACAAATACGTTCATAAAATGTATTCAAACATAGTCAAACCATTTTCATCATCATCATCATTTTCATCACCAGAAGCCATATATCTGTCAACATACATAACTTGATCAGAACGTAGTTATGTTAAAAATGAAGAAATAACATACTTGTGTGAGTTATTGGTTAATATTGGTCGTCATGGCACTGCCATCTGGAATTATCCAATGAAGCTAATTTATTCATTGTCACATGGTCTCCTCGTCCAGTTAGCAGACACATGAAAGTAATATAAGCTATTTGGTCACAACTATGCATTTTTAGTCCAAGTGCAAAAAAAAAAAATTTGTTTATTTTTTTTGGGGGGGGAGCAAGGAATAAGTGATGAATACATGTACGAAGGCATGACAACTTTATGTCTCGAACAAAAAAACCTACAACAAAGCACATCAGATTATATGAATGAATGAATGAATGAATGAATAAATAAATAAATAAATAAATAAATAAATAAATAAATAAATAAATAAATAGCACTGCACTGATTTATCCTTTGGTATCCATCTCCACAAACGTCCATCTTATACTTAAAAAATAAATGTAAAAAATAAATCGATACAGACAAATTCACAATCCACTTCTGGTGGTTTATGCTCTGTTTTCAAAGATTTATATACACTTTAAAAAGCCTTGTTAAGCGGAACAGGGCAGAACCCACAGATCTTGTAAAACACCCATGCAATCTGTATAAAGGAGTTCTTAGGAAATACTTAACGTGACTTCTCTTTTCCGTTTGTACCAAATAAAAAAAGGAAAAAGAAAAAGGCAGAGTGACAGCAGGCTGCTGTTTGGTTTTAGACACTAGTGCAGTTCGGGATTACTCTTCTGTTTTCACAGCCACTGGCTACGCCCAGACCCCCTGCTGAGAGAAAACATACCGACAGGGGGTTAGTTATGGCTACCCCAAGACCCCCTGGAGAGAAAAAACAGACAGAGGAGGGGTTAGTTTAACCTCTGCGCTCTCTTCACAGGTGACAGTCTGGCATTCTCCCCCTCAATGAATAATTCCAATATGAATGTTATTTCATAACTCTATTGTGCATGTATCGTCAGCGGACAGCTGACTTTGTTACTCTGTCGCCAGAATGCAGTGACGGACAGAGCAAGCGGATGTTCTGGGACTCAAACGCCACTTCCAGGAACAAGATCCGTTCTTTTTCTGCTATCGCTGTCTGACTCCGCCTTCACACCTTGTCCCTGTCCTACATGCTGCCTGATGTGTGATATGTCACATCAAAAACTAATGTCATAAGGCATTTTAATTGCTGTCACGACAATGGTACAAAATGGTATTTTGAATGAATATTCATGTGTACCAGTGTTAAGACACGCTGAGCTATCTTATGACAGCTGTCATAACAAGTGTCACAAAACCCTGCTGTGACACATTCACATTTAATAAACGTCCCCATTATGGCACAAGATGAGTGCCACTTTTCAAGTAGATATTATTAATATTATTATTATTTTGTTGAAATAGCATCACACTGCTTTAAGACAGTGGCAGGACCCCCATTCAGATTAAATGTAAAACCATTTGACTAAGCACAATGGCACATCAATGGCATAAATGACTAATACAAACTGGGGAACGTGGCGGCCTCGTCTCTTCTGATCGCTGTAACCCAGCGAGCCCGCAATCCATCATCCGATGGAAAGTCGTGGAAACTTAAATAAGAATGCATTGGCTTGTTGTTGGAACAATACGTGACATTTGCGACTTGATTGCGCCTTAAGACTCCACTTCCTCTGCCTGCGGTGCTTCCACCCTCTGAACGCGCAGCATGAAAAGGGCCTGTTGCAGCCTGGGATGGGGGTGGGGGGGTGGGGGCTAAGTGCAACATGAGTGTTTGCTTTCACTGGCTACCATGGCAATTCTTTAAGATTTCTGATTTCCCGATGACCGTTTTTCTTAAACGTTTAAGCATGTGCTGGCGGGTACTCGTTTACTCACAGAAACGGTCCCATCCCTGGTCTGCACTGCATCACTGCCGACCAATACAAGCATACAAAAAAACATGCAATTCCAATTCTCCTTCTTTTGCCAGGAAAAAAGTCTGATTCTAAATGAAGTCTTTACAGATGGGTCTACCTGCCTCTCTGAGTCCCCTAATGTGGACCGTATTTCCAGGACTCAGGTTTGAAAGCGCTGCCTGTAACTGCTTTGCGGGGGGCACGTGGGGGGAGAAGCTCGCGCCCCTCACACCTCACCTCTCATTCGGGACTCCCGCTCTTTCTCCATGTGCTCCTTGGAGGCGGGGAACTCTCCGAGCGCCATCTTGGGCATGCTCTCGCGCTTGCTCACCGAGCCGATCATCTCCTGCTCCTTCTCGTGGTTCACCTCGGCGTAAATGTTGATCCACGGTATTTTTCTGAATAAAATAAACACGCCGTTTCAAAACGAGCGAAATGACTCGCCGCGCCTCTTTTACAAATGCGGCGCTAGGCTGTGATGATTTCGCGGCTTCTTTGAAAAAAGCAAATGAGAAATTGTCATTAAGATACTAAGATACATGAAGATACTACTTATTAGTTGATTAAGTATCCTCCACTAGTACTTTGCCGTAAGAGTAATTATCTTTACAACTGTTGTTCTTTGAATATATTCATGGAATCTCTTGGATATATTATTCATCATGAAAGTAACTTTAGAAATTACTTTCTTTATAATTACATGCACACTGATATAAGCTTAATTTACTTGCAGATTATTACACAAGCTGAAATATAATATTGGTAGTTCTGCCTCTCCTGTCAGATTGCTGGGTGTTTGATATCTTTATCATATCAACAGTATTCCCTGTCTAATATGCAATAACATAAACCCATGAAGAGGGACACGATTGGCCACATTATCCATGATCCCATTCCCCAGAATTATGAGGTACAGATGTAATGATACTAGTAAACAGCAAATATCATTTTCAAACTTGTTTCAAGTGCAGTGATAATATTAACAGGCTTCGGCACAGAGCGGATCCAGTCAGACATTTTAATGTGCAGTGCACTCAGAGATATAACACTGGGACAGGACTGTCTGTCTGCACTCCTGAGTAGGGTAGGCCAGGGTGTCTTGGATTAACATTGCATAAGCACCCCCAAATTAATTAGCAGCTGCCTACAGGTCAGCAGTTATCACCAGTGGGAGATGAGATCTCTCTTCTGACTGCACTAGATCGTCTGCACTACCCCATGTGGCTGGTAGTGCAGAGATTGAGCACTTGTCCAAAGGCTAGTGTCCCAAACGCACTGATCCAAGAACAAGGGACAACTGCAGAGTTAGACAAGGTAAAATGGAGGTGAAACAGCAGTGGATGCTGAACACAGAAGAATGCTGGGATATGCGGAACGTACCTTTTGAACTTGTAAATTAAGAAGACAGCTAAACCCAAGGCCACCACGGATAAAAGCATGAGCATCGCCGAGCTGCTCTGTCTGGAGGCGGAGTCCACCAGGGGGGCTAAAACAGAGGCAACAGCAAATTCATTTCAGTGCCTGCGCACCACACACGTTCAGTTAGAGAGGGTGTGTTCCACTGCAACAGCACATTCATTTCAGTTCAGTTAGAGAGGGTGTGTTTCACTGTAACAGCACATTCATTTCAGTTCTGTTAGAGAGGGTGCGTTTCACTACAACAGCACATTAATTTCAGTTCAGTTAGAGAGGGTGTGTTTCACTGCAACAGCACATTCATTTCAGTTCAGTTAGAGAGGGTGTGTTTCACTGTAACAGCACATTCATTTCAGTTCAGTTAGAGAGAGTGTGTTCCACTGCAACAGCACATTAATTTCAGTTCAGTTAGAGAGAGTGTTTCACTACAACAGCACATTCATTTCAGTTCAGTTAGAGAGGGTGTGTTTCACTGCAACAGCACATTCATTTCAGTTCAGTTAGAGAGAGTGTGTTTCACTACAACAGCACATTCATTTCAGTTCAGTTAGAGAGGGTGTGTTTCACTGCAACAGCACATTCATTTCAGTTCAGTTAGAGAGAGTGTGTTCCACTGCAACAGCACATTCATTTCAGTTCAGTTAGAGAGGGTGTGTTTCACGACAACAGCACATTCATTTCAGTTCAGTTAGAGAGTGTGCGTTTCACTACAACAGCACATTCATTTCAGTTCAGTTAGAGAGTGTGTGTTTCACTGCAACAGCACATTCATTTCAGTTCAGTTAGAGAGGGTGTGTTTCACTGCAACAGCACATTCATTTCAGTTCAGTTAGAGAGTGTGTGTTTCACTACAACAGCACATTCATTTCAGTTCTGTTAGACAGGGTGTGTTTCACTGCAACAGCACATTCATTTCAGTTCAGTTAGAGAGTGTGCGTTTCACTACAACAGCACATTCATTTCAGTTCAGTTAGAGAGGGTGTGTTTCACTGCAACAGCACATTCATTTCAGTTCAGTTAGAGAGGGTGCGTTTCACTACAACAGCACATTCATTTCAGTTCAGTTAGAGAGGGTGTGTTTCACTGCAACAGCACATTCATTTCAGTTCAGTTAGAGAGGGTGCGTTTCACCGAAATTACTCTGAGTCATCCTGCTAGGCACCCTCCCCTCCCTCCTCCCTCCATAAACAAATGAATGGTTGAATTATTGAATGAATGAATGAATAATGAGCACAGACCCTATTACTGTGCAGTCAATCTTTAAACATGCTCTAAAACAAAGCAAAAAAAACAAACAAAAAAAACCCTGGAAGATTGTTATTAACAATGACATATTAATTAAACATACACATAAACAACACAAACAGTGATTTAGTTGCTTGGTTGACCTTTTTCAGGTTAGCAGATGGGGTTCCAGACAAGGGCAGACTTATTATATCCTTTAATGGGCTGGTAAAAAAAAGGTTAAGCACACCGTGTGAAGCAAAAATAATGACGGGTAAAAAATCATCACGTTGTAAAATTATATTTTGCACTAAACCATTCGCGACAATTGGTCTGACATTCACAGAACAATAAAAGTGAGAAAATACTGACATTTAAATGTTTTTTTTATGCATAATTTACGCGCACAATTGTATATCTAATGGCATGCTTTGTTTCCTGAAAGCAATATATTTATTGCGGTGCCTTTCCCCAGCCAGAATTCAATCTGTTTACGCTGTTAAAAATGGCCTGTGTCATGAGAATCTCAATTACCCTGCGACACATTCGGTTCAGAAGCTCACATAAAGAGTTAGCGGGGCATTATTTTCTTTTTTTTTCCTTTTTGAGGATATCAAGGTTTTATCTCCAGGTTTTATTTGCTTTCTGCCAGAGCTGAAGTATCGTGAGATTAATACTGTGTTGAATCTGCTGAATGCTCCATCCCAGTCAAGGTCAAGATCACAGATCCCGAAGAACATTAACCAAGATATGTAACTCTAAAGCTGGCTTTCTGTGAGCCAGAGAGATAGGAACAAGTCAGAACAGCAGGTGAGGGCTGTTCACCTGAAGCACTCTAAATAAGGAAAACTGCATAAGTTCTCAGTTTTTTTTCGGGTACTGTACAAAATCATAACTGGTGGATTTTTTTATTCACCCCCCCCCCCCCCCCCCCCAAGCATTTATTGCTGTATTCTTCAGAGGAGCATTTCTCACCCTATAGCCCACCAAGGTCCACTAAAAAAAAAACTTAAAAAAAGAAAAGAAAGAAACAATGAGGAGCATTCCGCTGATTCAGCTCTTTAAAATGTTTGAAGGTTACTGATGGGGAGTGAATATCACATTACGCTTGGTAATTCACGAGTGCCTCGGCCATGGACGGAATCTAAATTCAGAGATGCGGCACTTATCAGGAACTGCCAGCACCCGTATGATAGCTACTGATGCACTGATACATGCCAGAAAATCAGAAAAGCAAAGATTCCAAGGGGAATAAGGCCACATAAAAGCAAAAAGATCTGATGATGGTTGGTTCGGGGGAGTCATTGGTGATTTTTAAAGATATGATTCCTGTCCTGATTCCTGCCTGGCGAATTTTATTGGAGCAGCATTGTCCGAAGGTTCGGGAGTATTTAGACAAGCACGCTTTCTCCTTCTCAGCTGCGATTGTGTGATTGTATCATCCACCAGCTGAGTACCTTTCACAGCTTCTTGCTGTAGGCTGACAACCCAATCAACCAGAAGAGCCGCTTTGGCACCGTGAAACTGTTTGATCCAACCAATTTAAACTGTTCCTACTTACAGCCAATCAAACGATGCCCCCATGGCCTGTCACGGCCAATGGCATGCTGCCCTACGGGTCAGCCAGCCAATCAGTCAGCAGTGGCACTGCCAGGACTACTGGAACAGTACAGGTGTTTTCTTTTATAAGGAGAAGAAAAAAACAGTGACATTTCCCTGTAGGCTCAATCATTAAAATGATTTGGAACAATTACGATAATTATATTTATTAAAATGAATTTCTCAAGTATTCTTCTTCCATGGATCATTCACATCATAGGGTGCCTCCCTGATTCATGGGGAAAATCTTTTCCTTTGTAGTATAATTGCCATTGTGGTTTATCATAGCAAGTCCCTTCTTGCATTTTTACACTGCAGTGGTCCCGCCTATGTGAAGCTTGTGACCTTTCCAGATCATCTTAAATGCTTTCCATTGTGAAGGCTTCTTCCTTTCTGTTGTGAATATTACAGGAGGTAATATTCATGCACGTATTGTACGTTGCTTTGGATAAAAGTGTCTGCCAAATAAATGTAATGTAATGCATGTGTAACGTGCAGTTTACGTGTGTACTACTGCATGTGTAATGTGCAGTTTATGTGTGTGAGTACTACTACGTGTGTAATGTGCAGTTTATGTGAGTACTACTGCATGTGTAATGTGCAGTTTATGTGTGTGAGTACTACTGCATGTGTAATGTGCAGTTTATGTGAGTACTACTGCATGTGTAATGTGCAGTTTATGTGTGTGAGTACTACTGCATGTGTAATGTGCAGTTTATGTGTGTGTGTACTACTGCATGTGTAATGTGCAGTTTATGTGTGTGAGTACTACTGCATGTGTAATGTGCAGTTTATGTGTGTACTACTGCATGTGTAATGTGCAGCTTATGTGTGTACTACTGCATGTGTAATGTGCAGTTTATGTGAGTACTACTGCATGTGTAATGTGCAGCTTATGTGTGTACTACTGCATGTGTAATGTGCAGCTTATGTGTGTACTACTGCATGTGTAATGTGCAGTTTATGTGTGTACTACTGCATGTGTAATGTGCAGCTTATGTGTGTGAGTACTACTGCATGTGTAATGTGCAGCTTATGCGTGTGTGTACTACTGCATGTGTAATGTGCAGTTTATGTGTGTACTACTGCATGTGTAATGTGCAGCTTATGTGTGTGTGTACTACTGCGTGTGTAATGTGCAGTTGATGGCATGGCCAGCTAAATGCAAGAATGTGCACACTCTGATGTCAGCCAAATATAGCGATTCCTTTATTTTATGAGAAGCAAAAAATTACAGCAGAACAATTTATGAATGAAATCATACCTTATCACAATTATGTTGCGCTTGAATCGCACTATTAAATATTGTCATATTTAGGGTGTGGGTGTATGATGAAAGCTAGGGAAATGGGAACAGCATACAACAGTAAGAAAGATTCAGTTTACAGCCATATGCTGGGGACTGTTCTGAACTGTACCCAACCATTTAAAGCAAGTTTCTCTTACATAGAAAGATTCCGTAATTTCCGTAATTTTTTGACATAATACAAGTACCTTGGGTGACAAAAACTTTCTGCAGTGAAAGTATTTTTTCAAAATATCGTTTTTTTTATTTTTTGTTGAAAGACCACTGTAGTGCAGGTTTCAGCACAGTAGACTATATGGTTCTTGAGATTAGTGTTAGACCAGAGACTCATGTCCCCTACAGGGGACAAAAATGAATTGGGTCTTAAGAGGACATCATGAGGTGTGAGGTCCCCGGCCTACTGAAGCCCTTCAGGCTGAGTCCTGTTCCTCAGGGGAGTCATGGCCGTAGGTGGCCTTGACGTGGTTGGTTGAAACGGTCGGCAGTGTCACCCATTATGTATCATGTGCGTCCTGTTTCCAGTGTCAACCGTTCACAAAAGGTAAAGAATATTTCCAAAACTAAATACAGAAGCCAGCAGGAAGAACGTGTGCCTTACCCAAGGTTAGCTGTGTGATATAAACAATGACTCGAGCGCCAGGTTTCAGCTCAAACTCAACCAGGTTCTGGCTCAGGGCAGTGACAAGGATCTCTGAAATCTGTAGAAAAAGGAAGGCTTTAGGTCTGGAAACGTCACAGAGTCTATATTATACCAGGTTTCCTGAAAGTGATTTAACTCAAAGATTTTCATGTCAGGGTAAAGTTTTTAATGACACCTATTGTTTAACTTTCATCAATGTACTGATATTTAGGAAAAATACAATTAAGCTGTTGAATAAGAACTAATTATTCCATTTCAATACATTTTAACATGGAATAACACAAATGCTAGAAGACCAGTCTTTTATTAGCTTGTTACCATTTTGTTACTGTTTTCTTGGCAGCCTAACTTGAATAACTCTGTGCTGTAATATATATTTTGTTAGATTGCAGAGGGCTGCTTACATGCACCAGATCCTCTTCCCCCTTTTTCCTTCCTTCTGATTGGTTCTTGCGTGGTAGCAGGAAAAGCTCAGCGGCAGTTGGTATCCCGGGAAACACAGCCACCAGAAGCTGCTCTTTGGGGAAGTCACAAACCTGCAAGAAAGTACCTCTTTTTCATCTTCAAGTAACGCTTCATTTTGCCATTTTGTCAAACGTAAAACCGTCAGATCTGTACTTTACACATAGGCACACACACACACACACACCACAATAATTAACCATTAATGTACATACTGTAGGTATGATTTCCTATGTGGATCAAATATAATTCAAAGCTTTATCACTATCTGATGCTCCACAATAGTTTAGCCACAGCGCTTCTTCTTCATGCTTCTGTGGAGTGTTAATATCATGAAGAAATAAACCTCTTTTATAGCTCTCAGCTCTTTGACTACCCCAAATACACAGTCAGACTGGATAAGCCAGTAGAAAAGGTTTAGAGTTCGTAGCAGTGTTTGTCAAATTCTAAACAGGAAATGTGTAGCATTATGAAGAGGATCACTTGTCCTTGAAACCTTTCATATCGTTGAATCCTTTATATTCCAGGAATCAAAGAATATCTCAGTTGTTCATCTTAGCTTTTAAGGTGACTGAAAGTGCTCCAACTTCATGCATGAAATTTACTCGTTAATGACATGAAAAAATAGTCTCTACAGCTTCCCTTTCAACACATCTACTTCCCATTGTGAAGGACTCGCATTCCCCATTGCCTGTCAGTCTGAAATCTATCCACTGCATTGTGCCGACGTACTATGAAACAAATCCTTATACTGCAGATTAGAAAGCCATAGCTACACCTGCAGTTCAATCAGTAATCCATTTCAAATATAAGGTCAAAACTGCTATAACATAGCGTATGGAAATGGAACCGAGTGTTAAAAAGTCTTTAGTGCATATATTATCATTAAATGCAGCTCCTGGGGTAGGTGTTTTTATATTGGATAGGAATTCTGCAGTGCCCTACAGGACAGGAAACAGCATGAGTTCCAGCCCAGCACGGCTCCAAGGACACACACTCAGAGATGAGAATGTCGCAGGGGAAAAAAATCACACTTCCGCAACTTGAATATGCATTACAGGAATTTAGCATACGCTCCTATCTAGAGCAACTTACAGAACTATTTGCATAGCATTTACACTGCATCCATTTATACAACTGGATATAGACTGAAGCAATGCAGTTTAAGTACCTTTCTCAAGGGTACAACAGCAGTGTCTTACCTGGGAATCAAACCTGTGACCTTTAGGTTATATATCCAGCTCCTTACCCATTATACAACACTACCACCCACATCTGTCCATCTTCTAACCCGCTTATTCCTGGTCAGTGCTATGAGGGGGATGGAGCCTATCCCAGCATGCATTGCGTGGGGCAAGGATACACCCTGGGCAGGTCACCAAGCTATCGCAGGGCACACTCACCATTCACTCACACACTCATACCTAAACTCCTAAAATCATTCATTTGTTAACTGGTAAGCTGTGTTGTTGTGTGAGAGAAATGTTAAAGCTAGCCAATAGGAGAGAAGACAAAATCGGCCATGAAGCACCATTTCAAGCACAGGTGGTGACCAGTCACAGGTCACGATCTATGACTTTAGTGTCTGCACATGTGAACAACCAGAAATGTATCTAAAGTTTTCAAGCAGCCTTGATCCAGAATGTTCGCCAGACACAGTCTGCTTCTTCTCCTCTTCCCTTCAGTAACTTTTATTTTATTCATTCCCAGTATGAAAAAACGACTTGGGGACACGGACATGGGTTACAGTGTTTACCGGAATTCAGAGCCCTTGTGGTGATTATTACGATTGATAAAATACTCCTCTGCATTGGGAAAGCGCCTAGGAAACCTGATGTCACCCCGTGGACAGCAAACTAAAATCAAAATGATTTTTAAATGCTTTTTTGGGTAATCAGATGCATGCAGCAGAGTCCAGAGTATCACAGGGAGCGCTGCCTGTTTCTCAACGCTTAACTGCAATCAGCCGCACTCATTAGCATCAATTAATTAATTAATCAACCCACCTCACCCACTTCCTCTGGTCTCCATTAATTAAAATTAATTGATTTTCATGCTAAAACAAAAACCAACAGACTCCTCTGTGGCTTCATCCAACCCTGCCCTTACCTGTGTGAAGCACAGTTCTGTTTTATGCCAGACGTGTGTGCGGTGACTTTGTCAACTATAAGGGTACATCAGTAATGCTTGACGGAGATTGTTATATGGTCTGCATTCAATAGAAATTTATTTTTCATAAATCTCTTTAAGGTAATTGAACATTAGATTAATTAAAATGATGTTATTATGATAAATATGGTTAGTTCTTAAAACCAACAAATATATCTTAATAGTTTTAATATTTAACGAGGCATGCCATTGGCTGTATGTGCCTTATGAATAATGAAGCTGTTACACAATAGATGGATGTCTTCATTTCACCAGTACATGCCTCCATTAAGAGAAAGTTGTGTAGCTTTATACAGCTGGATATTTTATTAAACAACTCAAGTTCCTCAAGAAAAAACTTTGGGCTCCAAGTCTTTCCTTCTCCTAGACAATACCGAATAAAAATTTAATTAAATTTAAATTAAAAGCGGTAATGCAAATTTGAAGACATACTTTTAACAAGGCCTTCTTGATCACCACGCCAACATCCTGTCTCCACTCAGGGATGTCTGGGTTGTAGTCATCCAGATTAGGAGAGAAAGATAAAAGAAGAGATTTGAAGAATTCTGTGGAAAGATGGGAAACAGGTTTTATTTTTTCATTCTATCTGAGAATCATTTACAAAAGCACTCTGAAACTAAAAATATATTTTTTAATTAATTACCAATTTGTAGCATTATTAGGTATTACATTGATTAAAACTAGGAGAAAATCTTTGGAAAGAAAGACTTAGCAAAAATAAATAAATAAAATAAATCATTGGTCATATGAAACAGACTGATTTTCACCTTGGACAGTGATCTGCTTTGTGTCTTGAAGTATGGTGTTCCCTGAAGACACTTGGACCGTGACAGTGTTCACTCCCTCATTAGCAAAAGTGTATGGGATGCTTCCCTCCAGGGTTATTATTGGCTGGATTTAAGAACACAGAGAATACGAATTCCCACTCAAACCCTGGTAAATACAACTGCAAATACATACATAAGGTACAAAGCGGAATATTTTAAAACAAGACAAACGTAAATTGGTTCGTATCCAACAGGAAAGGGAAGTTGTGTAAGACGCTGACGGGGAGTTGTCACCTCCGTGCTGTTCCCGAACCACCAGAAGAAAGCGGCGGTTCTGGGCTGGCTGGGCCAGACCACCGCGGTGAGGTTCACTTCCGTGTTCCTTACGGCCACGAACGGGGCGGAGAGATGGATGCGCGCCACGGGACCTGCGGAATAACAGCTGTTCAAAATCGCCAAAAGCCGCGTAGCTTATTTAATCGCGTTCATGCGGCATTAGCGTGACTCAAAACCAGTCCGGGCGCTTCGCTTAGAATGGTCATCCTCGCTGTTTTAAAGCTCAACTGCGCACATTCTAAATGTTTATTCAATACTGCACCCGTGTCGGAAAGGGAATAAAAACCATGCATTCACCGTATTTTTTTTTTTTGTTGCCAATCATTTTTATAAATAAAAAAATTTCCACTCATTAAATTCTGTTCACATATACCGATGTCAGTCCCTCCACACCTCATAAGAAAAGTATTCTCAAGGACAGAAATGAGTAGTAAAATGTGCCAAATGGAATCCTTTAATGCAAACTGCCATGAATTATAATTTAATAGTCCACTGAGTAAAATATCTCTAATTATTTTGTCAGGCATGATGCCACTGTGGCATATAAATTTGAGTCACATTTACATCTTTACCAGTGATCAGAATCATTCTTGGTCTATGTTGGTCATGACACATATATCTTTATTTGCTGCATCTTTGCCGAAAAGTTGAAAAGACGTTTTTCTTTGATTAACTTGAAAGAAACAGAAAATAATTTCTTATACTGACTACTACAGGAAGATTGGGTATTGATGGTATTCATTGCATAACTATCTTGACATTTTACAGTAAGAACCAGCCAGTGGTTTAACCCTTTAGTGTGTGGTCAATATACCTTTACTCCATAAACTAAATAGTTAAATCTAATAATCAGAATACAGCACAGATTATGTGCAACTATAACTGCTTTTGGTTTTTGTATCGACACAGACGTACTGTGTCCATAAAGAATCCGTAAGAATGCTGAAAAGCACAGACAGTGAGTCAGCTGTACTGCTCCTGAATATAGGCCCTGAACTACACCTGTATTCAAACCCACGGTGACCAGTCTGAGTTTGAATACCATGGAAAAAACCTGGAAGTGAAAACGATTTAAGCTGTACTTCCAATCTTGTATTTACGTACTTGTGATGTGCAAGTAGAGGGTGCTACTGTCCGAACCAAGGCTGTTCAATGCGAGCGCAGTCACTTGAAATATCCCAGCAGATCTGTATATGTGTTTGATTCCGTCCACCGTCCAGCTGAGGTTTGAATATGAAACGGTGATTCCGTCCCCAAAATCCAGCTGGATATTGGTTCTCATTGAGTCCCCCTGTAAACGACAAGAGAGACCATAGATCAGTCAAAATGCTCAGATGTGAAATAAGTTATTTTATCAAACACACAGTATCATTAGAAGAGAAGGGGTATGCCTCTGCCAAGATTACCTTTGCTAGGAAACTACAAGATGGCTGGATCACATCTACTTTTACCAAACACAGGGAGGTTTTCTTTCTTAAGATATTTTCCAAAACTTATCTATTATCTGTACTGTCATTTAAACCCATAAAAATGATAAATATACCCCAATAAGTGCTGCTCTGGACATGGTAAACATAGTTTCTCTCATTTTGCTAAATGACAGCATCACCTCTCTATATTAATAAAGTTATACACAAGTCTAAAGCCCCTAAAACTATACCCTTTACAGGTTTGGGGTGTCTATAGCTATCTCACCATGTAATACTGTCAACAAATTAAGCTACAGTAAATGGAACTAAAGGTCAGTTGGAGGGGTATTCTGTCCAACGAGGAGGAGTTAAAATGTTTTATGATATTTCCTATTGAATTTCCTGCTCAATATTGTGTCTATAGATATTGTACAGGAAGGCACGAGGGGTAGGGGAGCTAATTTCATTATCCCGTTTTCCTAATATTATGTTCAGTATATTTTACACCTATGATGTGTAGAATAAACATTAATGTTCAGTGAAACAGGTAACTATGCTGTGAACAGCAAGTTTAAGTGTATTAATCGTATGATATTTGTTTATGATACAGATGCATTTTTCTGTAGCAATCATACTTTCAATGCTTTATGTAGTAATTTTGAAGCTGTATGCAGTACCTATGGAAATTTATGTAGTACCTATGAAGCTAACAATACTGAAATTCCTGTGTAGCACTTCAGAAGACAATAATATTGGGGTCTATTATGAACATTAAGCAAGTCTGCAAGAACACAGTATGTGTGTACATGTGAGAAAATGTCTTCTCTGTTAATAGCATTGTACTTGTTTTCCTATATGGAATGTAGAAAGTATTATGTACATGTATTGTATGTATACATGGGCCTATGAATGTAGACACATTATGAAGGAATGCATCTATTATATGTAGATATGTAGGCATTTTGTTTCCTTAGAATAATAAAAATTACATACATTATTTGTTATATATTGTGTTATGTTTTGGTAACACAAGTATTGTTTTTGTCATGCTAATAGAGATGAATCAAACTGAACTGGGCCTAAACAAAGGACCACAGATGCAAACGGGTGTGCACATTACTGGTTGTGTAATTTTAACTTTTAAATTTTAAAGGAGCCGTCTTGCAAATGATCTGATGGCTCCAGCAGGTTCGCTGCCTCAGCAGGGGCTACACCTGGCACCCGAGCTCAGCTAACACTGACAGTCGCTGAGTTCTGGAGAACAGCGCTGAACCTGCTTCAGAAACCCCATTAATCTGAACAAGCTCAGGAACCCCTCTCCTGCGCCAGCACGGTGTGCCGCATTTCAGCCGGGATATTAATCTGCGACACTGCTTTATGAAGCGGGAGCTGGAGAGAGTCACAACAGATCCCAGCGTTCCTCTCCAGCCCGCCGCTCGCCGTCGAGCGTCACGGGGCGCGGGAACACGTACAATCGCTCCGGATGGCTCGGAGACGTGTCAGGCTATTTCGCCCGGATAATGAAAATATGAACCAAACAGAGTCAAAGGCAACCATCCAAAGACAACTATTTTTGTGAGAAAGCCAAACGACTCCTAATTGAAAATTCAAAGCTTTTAAATGTGTGTCATAGTTCTTACTCAGCTTTATTGTAAATAGAAAATCCCTCCAAGACATAAGAACTAAATTCAATACAAAATGATTGGTTAAGGAAGCTCAGTCTTCAGATGACTTTTCTTCACTCTCGAAACAAAACAGAATCTTGCGTGATACTCACGTTCCCACAATTAAGCTTCAGTTTGCATATGAACTTGGCTTAAAGGTATACTGTACTATGTAGGGATTCTGCAGCCCTTGTAGACTCTGTGTTTGTAAACCCCACTCACACCTCCATCATCCTCAGCCCCACCCACACCTCCGTTGAGGACACACCCTCGAGCGGTACAAGCAAAGAGGTGAGGTGGTCAGAGATATTGAAAATAGCATTTTTAGCCACATGAATGATTCTATATAGATGGTAACAGTAATTAGGCAGTGTTATAACGATCTGCACACTGAGTGCACCCCTTCTAGCATGCGGGAACATCGTACGGTAGCCACTCCGTAGTGCCGGTCTAGCTATTTTGTATTTTTCCTTGTTTGGCATTTAGCTATTCTATTCTTTGTTTCAGGAAGAATGATTATTGAGTTAGCTGGATAAAACTGCACTGAGTAAAACTCGGAATCCTCCCAAATCTGGACTGAAAAAGAGCAGTTCTGGGTTTTACTCCTGTAGTTATCCAGCTAACTCAGTAATCCTTCTTTGAAATATCCCCTGGACATTTAGTTACTATTGGGATATAAACACGGAATCGTGAGTTGAATAGGTAACATTAGCAGACCATAGGTCTATCATAGCTAGCTAATATACTTGTATAGTGAATGACTTTTTCATGAAGTTGTGAAGTTTAAGAACGAGCCCGGTCAGCTTGTCTTTTTGCTTTGCTGTAAGCGTTTGCCATTGCAGCAGCTGACTAGCAAGTAACACTCAGTGCAATCTGATCCCAAACCACAGGCTCTGTAGCCACGCCCACGCCTCCCCACACATAAAAGCTATGCTTGCTATGTACCGTTTTGTTCGAAATGCCACTTTGTATGTTTATTTGTTTGTTTCTTTAGGGTGTGATGTGACATATAACGACATTGCTAGCTAACGTTTCTTTAGGATGTGATGTGTGACGCTGCTAGCTATGTAGTTACATGTCACATCACACAAATGGCTAATATTACTACAGATATAGATGTGCCTTTATTCAGGATCCCACAGCTTTCTACTTTTCCCTCACATTTAATGGCCTGAATCTTTTTTTCGCCCACACCACTCCTCTCCACCCTAGGGAACGCCCAACAAATCAAGTTGTATAGCAGTACATTTTGGGTGTTGAAGTAACATCAGAAGGCTAGAGAATATTGCTTTCAGAGATTTGGAATTGCTCTATCTAGAAATAGCTGATGTTAAAATAAATAAATAATTACATTTGGTGGGGGAACATGTCCGTGATAGGCGTATAGAATAATGAGGTGCAGTTCCCCTTTAAGAAACACTGCTTTATCTCATTAACATTTTTCCTGGTTTTAAGTTCCAGGTCCAACCGATTACATGATTACATTTCATGTCAATAAATCCATGCCATAAATAAGTCACCCTTTATGTATCAATGAACACCTTATAATCAGTCTCGCATTTCTCCTGGCGCGGTGTGGCAGATGTGGCACTAAGCCTCTGAATACACGGTCTTTATTAATGGCAGAATTATGTCCAGCTGTTTACATTGGGGAACCTTCCTCACAGCGCCAAAATCACCAGACCAAGGTTCAACTGCTGAGGTACGACACTCAGATACCAAACTGAAATCACATGTCAAAAAGACTTAACTAATATACTTATGCTTCTTTATGAGATTGCCTCTTCAGTAACTTGTACCGGCTCAGTACAATATATAATTTATATATAATAAACTGAAAGAAGATATTTTCCACTGCTACAGAGGGATAGGAAGGGGCATTAAATTTCATGAATATGAATGAGACCCGAATCTGGCTGTAATATTTTGGAATGCACGCCGCCACTCCGGCCTTGGGGAGCCTTCACCCTCTGCTGTGTCATTTCCCCCCTCATGAGGGAGAATCCTTTCCTTGATGAAGGAAACGAGGCCTTGGTTCCTCAAGTCATCAGGCGCTAATGGGACGGCCGTGCCCAGGAAGGACCCCGAGAGGGGAGCGCTTACCTCGGCGCGTGTCCGGAGCCTGCTGTCTGGGCATTAGCGTAGCGTCGGCGGGGCGGATTCCGCTGCCTTTAACGAGCCGAGCGCGGAGGCTGCCGGCTGAGCCGCCCCCACCACCGCTCCTCCCTTTGTTACATTACAGGGCAGAACTGTGTGGAGCGTCTAATATGTCTGCCGGATTCTGTGACACCTGAATCACACCCCTCCCTAGTGGGGTGCTGGTTCAGGTTTCAGGAATATCGCATACATTTAATTAATACATATTCTGCGCAGGATTTTTAAATTCTGTACAGGCTGTGTAATTCAAATTGATATGTAACCAATCTTTTATTTATTTCACTATGTATTTTTTTAAATCTCAGATAAAGATGACCCACATGCATACAATCATAGACACAGCACCGCCTGCTGGTTGGGAGCTGACTGTAATAATGAGAATTGCGATATAAAAAATACCTTCTCAGCCTCTGATTCTTAGCTTTTACTCACACTCAAAAAATAGCAAATCAAATTAAATTAAGTTTGTGACCCAATTTGTGAATAGTAAACAGTCTTGGAGTCACTTTTAATAATTTATATTTTAAGAAATTGTGTTGTTGTGTGTGTAAATGCCTCCCGTTCAAAGAACTAGCTATACAGAATTCTGAGAAGCTGCACCATTAACAGGCAGTTGTGGCAGCAAACAGACTTCAGAATTATATATTTTGGAAGCAGCCTATGAGTGATCAGCAGCAGTCACTGTAAATCCCGCCTCATTACAAAAATTAGAAAATGCATCTCTTTTTTTGGCAGCAAAAAGCGACTACAAGTGTTTAATATAAGGTTTTGAATCTGCACCCTGATTCAACATGAGTGTTAGCTACACTCAGTAAAACACCAGTTGGCGCCCTGCTATCTATCGGACCGTTCAAAGAAGTGGATAAATTAGCGGAACTTGTCCCGGTCATTCGTCGCCTCAGCAGAGAGATGTTTACTCTACCCTTCGTCGGCTAAAAATCTGGGCTGCGGAACTTAACAACTCGAAGAAGATTAGCACACCTGGTCGTCTCACATGGCCACAGACAGTGACATGGCTGACAGATTGAACATTAAACCCCTCGTTAGATAAGCAAGGCCGCACTGGGGGCCTTCTGAGGGAAGGAAAACATTTGGATATTCATGACATTGCCGCCACGCTGAATCCGCTTCATTGGCAATGTTTTGTGGTGTAGAGATTGACTTGGCTACTACGCGATGCGCTGTAAAAACATACAGGCCCAGTATTTATCGAGTGGCAGATGTCAGCATGGCAATGACAGTAACCCAGACTCTGTGTGCATATTTGTATGTGTGGTAACCTGAGAGGCAACAGATGTTATTAGTGCATTGCTGTGCAACTGGTCATCAAATTCACATGCAGTGGTGTCTGTACAAACAAAATGATTGTGGCAGAATAATTTAGAGTAAGATAAGCCAACCGAGAGCAGGCATTTATAGCTACATACCTATATAGTTCCCTTTATGCCAAGCTATCTTTTCAGTTACACCAGTAGATGATAGACTCGTGAATTACTGAGCCTGTGGAATGGCTTAAAAGACCATGTATGTAGTTTCAGTGTTGTGAAGTCATGCCATGTTTGTGAGAAGATGAAGTGTTTTTGTTTCGTTCATAATTTTCACGACCCAGTCTGTTCTTACACTGCATGCAAGGTGCAGTGGTATATTATTTGCAAGTCCAAACATGCATAGCACTGTACTTGCATGGATTTGCATGGACTTGCTGCCTCACAGCAAGAAGGTCCTTGGTTCAAATCCCAGCCAGGATGTTTCTGTGTGCGGTTTGCCTGTTCTCCCTGTGTCTTTCCTCCAGGTACTCCAGTTTCCTCCCAGTTTAAAAGACATGCAGGTTAGGCTAACTGTAGGTATGAGTGCCCCCAGGTATGAGTGTGTGAGTCAATGGTGTGTGTGCTATGTGATGGACTGGCGATCTGTCCAGGGTGTATTCCTGCCTCTCGCCCAATGCACGCTGGGATAGGCTCCAGCATCCCCTGTGACCCTGACCAGGAATAAGTGGTTTAGACAATGGATGGATGCACATATTGTGAAGGAGCAATATGTATTGCATTTATGCAAACTTAATGTAGTATAAATCTGTGTTTTGCAAAGTTATGTGATCATGAAGTCATGTATGAAGTAAAAATGTAATAGAAAATGTATCTAGTTTCAAACCCTTGATAGTCCAACATGTACAATTAGAGAAACTAGTATTTGACTGGTGACGTCAAAAATGAGCATTTCCGTCAGCAGCACCCCCTGCTCAAAACATCTTCCCACGTCCCCGCATTCAGTCATCAGCTTCAGCCATGCCACGGTCAGCCGTACACGTTCGATGAGTTCCATTTGCAAATGGGCATTGGCTTTTTGGACTTCGCTACAGATTTATTTGATTTACTTTAAACTCCAGCCATACTTCTCAGGCTAATTGCAGGAGGCCTTGAAAAAACGGAGACTGAAAGCTTGCACTGAGACCCACTGCAAAGTGGTGGCCCTAAGCTTCGCTTTCAGGTTATTAAACGCACAGTACCACCGGTCAATAAGCGCCACTCCACAAAATGCAATTAAATCAAATATTTTCATCTCTCTTCCGCGCGTACTCAACCGAGCCAGAAAATCAAAACAAGATTGTGAATGTCGTACTCTGGAGGGGGGGGGGAAATGAATAAATAGCCGAGCGATCTTTCGGCCGAAGGCGATACGAGCGAGCGGCTCACTCACGTCCTCGAGCTGCACGAAGAAGGTGACGTTGTTGCCGAGCGCCGCTGACAGCCGCCCGTCACTCGTCACCAGCTGGAGCCCCCTGGGGGGGCGGTTGGGACAGCTCTGTCGCCGGGCTGCGAACAGGTCCTGCACCCCTTTAGTGCAGTTATTGGACACCACTTTCCGATACCTGCCAAACACCGAGAGAAATGAACACAACCCCATTTATCACACTTGCTTGATTGATTAGATCACATACTTCTGACATTTTTATATGGGCAATTGTGCAATTTCCTGAAATTTATTGCCACTACCAATATTTATTTATTTGTCTGTTTGTTTGTTTATTTGTTGAATTTTGCTTAAATTGCATATGCCCTAATTAAGCCATTCGAGATAAAACCTCAGAAATAGCTTAAGAGCTCTGTGTGCATAATTAAACTTCTTTTAAAGAAATGATGATCTGTTCTGTAGCTGCTGTTTACTGGGAGAAAGAGGGGTGTGGGGAGCAGGGACAGTCGGTGTGTCGGAGACGTGCGTGAAAGATGGACCGGATAAAAAAAGAAGAGGAGAAAAAAAGGGAAGGCAATATTGCGTTCTGAAGGCAGGAGGAGAGATTGTTCTCCAGGCTCAAATGAGTGAGGAAAGAGTTGGAGGAAGGGAGGATGTCCCTGTTTCACCTCCGAGAACCGTCTGTGACCGAGAAACAGCTGAGGAGCACAGCTTGCCTTTAACCGTAAAACTTTTCAGATTGCTTTTCCACAATCAACAGACTCGCCAAATTATGCACAGCTCACAGCTTTTTTCCCTTTTTTTCAGCATTTTTTTGCATCAGCGTTGTTTGCATTGCACTACCTCAGTACGCTTCACTGAAATAATATTTGCAATGAGAAAGTGACCGGGTTGCATTATATAACATTTGTTATGACAGACTAGATCAAAGCTCGATTAACTTAAAAGCATTTTTTTAAATTTTAAATCACTAAAATGATTCCATGTTGAGTGCGCACTTTCAGAAATGGAATTAAGAACAATGAAATCACGACTAATGGATGAACCTTATTTATGTTTTCATGCATATTAATCATTTAAAATCATCAAAAGCTGGTTCTGCGTGTTTTCATGGCGGTGGTTCAAATAGGTCAGGAATATTTAACTGGTAACAGTTAATGGGCATTGGGATGTCTGGAGTTAGTTTTGCTACTATATAGTCGGGCTACTTTAAACAGTGATTAAAAAGTTCTCCATTAAGCTGGGTTTTGTGAATAAAATAAAGACTGGATACTATTTCAAGCTTAGGGGTTCTAGCAAATTCATTAGTCCTGTTTACGAGCACCCCCAGAAGAATGCTCACATAAAGGTGCGTTCTGCACATCACAAATCGCACCATGAATACTAAAAGAGTAATACCGTCATCACACTCAAATGTCACTTTCTTATTATAATACCAGTATATATGCTCAGAAAATGCATATTGTATGCACGACAATGCGAACCAACATCTCAGGCTATCTGACTATTTTGAATATTTTGTCAGATGCCAAATAAATATACAGGACATGGAGTAGAAGCTATGTGAGCTGACTGGTCTTACCTGTCACAGTTTGGAAGTCTAAATACGCAGGACACATTATATATTGGTGTATAATACATTGATAATATCGTCAGTTGTTTGTCTGTTGTCAGGTCTGTTGTCTTCATCCTTGCTGTATATTAAGACTGTTGCATGGTTAAATTATCTTGTGAAAATTTGACAAGAAAAATGTCGTTTCTCAGAATGATTTTATAGTTGCGGTGACTTGAATTCAGGGTGCAACGTTGCCCAACGGCCTGTTTTTGCTTTCTGTAAAAATTTCGCCACCCAATGTAATTTAGGGAATAAGGAATAAACGTTATGGCGACACAAATGGCTCGGACAGCTGGGTACACAAGATGGCGGCTTTCCCAGCAAGCGGCTCTTTCATGCTCCGCTCGCTCTGCGCGGTTCTCACGGGGAGCGGTGAAAATGGCGGCTGAGCGGGGTCTTGCGTAACCCCCGCGCTCACCCGGTGCTGTTGAAGTAGCTCTGGCCCTGCCTGCAGCTCTTGGACATGGTCTCTGGGTTGAACCAAAACGCCGGTAAGCAGTCCCCGTTCCTGTGACGCTCGTACCCATAATCACTATCAAACAAAAAGATGACACAGTTAAAAAATAAATAAATAAATACAGCCTTTTTTCAGGAATTGTATCTGTATGTAATATGTACATACACGTGTATAAAATAATATGTGCATACGTATATGGTCTGGTGAAGTGGATACTGAATATTCTGCACAATATTCTGTCAAAATTAAGAATGAAAACAACTGTAGAAAAGCTAGAAAATATATTTATAGCTCTGGTGTAAAGGTACAATTCAAATGAATGGTTTTTGTAAACTTGTACCCAAAACTACATAACCTGAACTTATAAATCAACATAACAGTAGACGGAGTACTTTTATGAGTTGTAAAAATGTCACAAATTATAATTTAGGTAACATGTATCCCATCTTAGTACACCTAAAGACGCCTGAGTTTATTAAAGTCTTGAAAACAGAAACTGAATTCCCATGTGATTCAGCCAAGAATTTATATTCCGATTCAGGCTAAAACTGGAATTTTCATGAGTCTCATCTGTCCTGAGGTACTACGATTCCCATAAGTATCAGCACATCAATTTTATTTTCAGATATAAGAAAATATTTCTATGGATGAAACCCAAATGTGGCTCTGTCATGGTAATTCTTTTTCCCCAGTGATAAAAACATTATGCTAAAACACCTGCAGCTGTTTATGTGACACAATAACTAAAAGTGTTATGTGTGGATTTCAAACCAGTGTGAAAGAACATATTCAACACTGACTCAAAGTTACATCAGATATTTAAAAAAAGAAATAAAACGATACAGCTGTGTCAGAACTGTGATGACACAGTTGATACCTCCAAGACAACAAAGGTGGTAATATATCCAATTAGTGGTGCCAAGCAAGAGATTTAGAGGCCCAAAATGAGCACCTTAGTTTGACACTTATGGTAATACAGTGTATTTGCAAATACAGCCTATGTCTCCACATTTCATAACATAACACTCTATAAAGGAGAAGGCTTCAGCTTTTTTTCCAACGTTCACACCCAGAAGGCCAGAACTTAAAAATTCTTAAGACTACTAGAACCTCTGCATTCCACCATCGTAACTTTGGACAAAAAAACAAAAGCACTTGATGGATTTTGATCCATCTTGGTATGATAAAATGATTAATTAATAGTACATCATGTTTTGATTTATTTTACTTAATATAACCTTTTAGAAGCTAAGCATGTTTGAATCTGGCCAAGTGTGGTTGAATGATTATTTCCCGTAACACTAAATATTTTTTGAGCTATTCCTCTCACTTAGTGCTAAATGTATAGTACACCAATCTAAGCATACGTTTACCACCCTGAAATAAGTTTAAGATTGTGACATGTGACCGATGCAGAAAAGCAAAGCCTGTCTTAACCAATGCCTGTCTTAATAAGTCTCTCACTCGTCTCATCACAGTAGCTCTCAGGAGATCACCTACCATTCGAAATCATACGCTTTGCATATGCAAGGTTCGGCAGACAGGATTCTAGAATAGTCCTTTCCCAGCATGCAGCGGTTCCCCGGTCTGCGCTTCAGGTAGACCTGTTTCTCTCCCATCACGCAAGGGTGCCCCTGCGAAGCCACAAGGGTGGAGAGAAAATCATCCCACCGCAAAGTGTAACTTACAGGTGTAAATTAGTCTCCCACTTCAAAACGAACGCGTACAATTTGGGAATATGGAAGCTGTTACTCATTTATTTTCTAGTGCAGCTGAAAATTATTTTCAAATATCACGACTGAGCCGCTCGAGCTACGGATGGGGCGTAGCGCTCTGTTACTGTCACATCTCCGTGAGGGAGGTTTCGTGTTATCTCCCGTCCGTCCACTCAGAAAAGCCCTTGTGGGCGATGACGGGCGAGAACACATCACCGTTTCAATCTGAAGGCTCTCGCGCAATCTGTGGTGCTCTGCCCGTCTCAGAAAGTACGCCGAAAATACGCCAGTCCACCCCGCTCGCAGCCGCCCCTACGCGTCGGAAGTGCACACGTCTGGCCTGCGTCGAACACCGTTTTATTTGGCTTGTAAGACTTGGCTTACTGGACTTTCACAGTCTGCAAATATGCCCCCCCAGAGATCCGATGAATTTCGCCTCATTGCTACAAATGTTAGCCTGTATACGTTCTTGGTCTAATGCAGTTTCTCAGGTACAGTACAACGCAGCTCTGCTTTCACCTGGTTATGTAAATGCCAGGTCTGGTAGTCCCCTTCAGTGCATCTCCTGGTAAAGATGGACTTGTACTCGATTTTGATGAGCTGCCACTCAGACCGGTGGCTGAAGTGTCCAAACAACCTTAAAGATGCAAGTTACAAAAGATTTTTTAGCACTTTTGCGGGTGCAACCTCAGATAAACATATGCGAGACAGTAAATGAATGACTAAAATGCAGTAAAACAATGACAATGAAAAGCTCTCAATAGAGCTCATATCAGGGATTTATCGTGCCTCTTTAAATGTTTGATGAGCACCTTCCAGGTTTTACTCACCTTCCATTGTTACCATCTCCAACAGGAAGGCAATTCAAATTGCTAGCTAATGAACTTTTAATCTTTTCAGTTCTCAGGTTTTTAGGGGGGCAGTTTGAAAGATGGTCAGACGAGCACGTCGTTTCCACTCACGTGATGATGTGGTTTTCCATCCCGGGCTCGACGAGGACTCCGTCCACAAACAGCGGGACCAGAGAGAAGCTCCGCATGTCCCAGTGCTTCCCTTCGTCAAAGCTGATCCTGCCAATCACAGAGCAGCACGTGTTCATAACTTACATAACTATGAGTACAAATATACACAAACATAAATATATATAGAAATAAATATAACTATGTTGTCTTCTTGCTTTTGTTCTTGTTTTAATTAATTACTGAACTCACCAAACTACATTTTAAATAATTTAAAAGAATCGCCGCTAATTTGTGAGACCTTCTAAGAGCTATATAACTCCTCCACAAGTACTAACTCACACCTTCATAGACATTACAAAACCTCATCAAACCTCATGTCAACTGCAAATCAGACTATGGTGCTGTGTCACCACGGAGACACCAGGTGACACTGCCGGCACAGAGTTTGGGGTTAAAGGTACAAACATGAATGTCTAGCTTGTGTTTATGAAGGCCCTAGGTTGTGGCTATGAGGGGTTCTAGAGCTCTTGGAGGATGATTGATAGAAATTGTTTCCGTTTCACTTATAAGTCAACGTAAAGGAGCTGTGTGGATTGACTGAAGGGCTCAGTTTCATTCTGATTTCTTGACAGAATGTGTGACACCGTAAGCTAGCAATAGGAATGAACATGGATACGCTAAACTAACATGGCATGCGCTGGCGCTATGTCGAAAACTGCAGTCATTCTAATCAGTCTTAAAGCATTATTGTACATTACAAAGGGTAATTTGGGATACTTCTCAAGTCTGTTTGAAAGAACGCAAACCGAAAAAGTCATAAAAGATCAATGAACGAGTTGGTATTTTTGGTGAATGGAAAAAAAAATGGCGTTCAGACAAGTTGGTTTGGAAACCAACTTCGTTTCTCGTTCGTTTCAGAGAAGTGACAAACATCGCAGCAGTAAACGGCCATCGCGGACGCGTGTCTTTGAGCGCGACAGCTTATCAACGGCCTGTCAGACGCGTCTACGCTGAACTACCTTGTTGTGACACGGTTGAAGTAACGCGAACGCCCCAGTACACAAGCTCCTGAGCCACCTGAGAGGAGCGCTGGCCTTCGTCTGTCTGAAAGGGCTGAGAAGTACTGACAGCCTAAAACGCTTTGACAAGCATTTCAGAAATAAGTTAGACGCTTGAAACGTTGCACTGGCTGGGGGGGAGAAGACTATTGTCTTGTTTAGCCAAGCATGTAAAGCTTGAATTAAACCACAGGAAGACTACAAACTCATTTCCCGTGGTATCTGGTATAAACAGAAGCAAGGGGTTCAAAAATTCTTACCTTTCTTTTCACAAAAAATGATCTTGTTAACTTTCTCCTCAAAAATATTCTCTCTCACCATCTCCTTCTCTTTACCTTTTCCCTCATAAATTTTAATTCACAAATTGCTCAGGAAATTACCAAAATAATAATTTGATATTCGGTAATAAGACCCCTAGATTCAATCCAGCCCATAACATTTAACTGTACAGGCAGATGCAATAAAATCGACGCATTTATCATGAAAAAGCCAGGGATGTTTACTGCTGCTTGACCACCCAGATGCAGCTGAACTCATTTTCATTGGCTGGAACCTCTGACATTCTCCACCGTATGTTATATGGTCAGTAGTTGACTTCCAAGATACAGTGCCAGATTCCATTTTTCATATTTATGTCTAATTTAATATGCCCTTAAACTAAATGCATTTGACTGAAGCCTGCTAAAATGTCATTTTTCCAGTTCCATACAGAAGAAAGCAGAACATCATTTGGACGTACCATAAATGGCGAACAGGCACGGTTGCCTGTATAACAGCAACAAGAGCACCTCCTTTGTCCAGGAACCAAATATTGTGCTCTTCCTCAAAAATCTGAATAGAAAAGAATTTACCAATGAAAGGAGAAGGAATAAAGCACATAACTGCGTACATGATGAGAACCATTAAAATGGGCCCGCTCCAATGGGCCTAATCTGCTTCCATCAGAAATAAACACTTTGTGTAGTTACTGTTTGTATCATTTGTATTTACAATTATCAAACAGGTATTCAGCCATGTAATTGCATCTATTTTAAACATATTATTCATAATGAATTTCATGCTGCTAAATGTTAAACCACTTGTTTCCACATTTGCTCGTCTCGAATTTCCGAAACCGAAACTCTTTGAGGCGTCGGTTTTAATTAGTTTTGTTCACTCGAGTATCAAATGTGTTTAAAAAAAAAAAGGTTTTTGTGTAGTTTTGTCGTTCGGAGGCAAACCGATCACTTCATAAGCTACCTTCGAGCAAAACAATTAAAAATCAAAAGTGTGAACAAGCGACACACTTCATCCATGGTTGCTAAATCGTACCTGTTTCCAGCTGTTTCCCGCATCAGACGATATGTACATTGCAACATTACTGTATGAGAGCTCGGCTCCAATGTTACCTAGCAGAAAAATAACACCACAAATTCATATTTGTTAATGTTTTTATGCATATACTTTATTTATTGAATATGCCATATTCTAGAGTAAAACCTCAGCACCTACCCAGAACATACCACAATTAATGCTCTAGGCTCAGGCTTCAAAAACACAGTAAAACATTTAGTAAAACCATTTCTGATTGGCTATATTTTACTCTAATAACGTATGTTTGATTCCTACTGGCCTCAAACTCTGGCAGGATTGAATTAAACACTAAGGCCCAGACTAAACTCACAGCGCAAACCGTCAGCCAGATGAGGGTCAAGCAGTCAGAGTATGGTGAAATTACTGTCATATTTACTAAAGCTACGGCTAATTACGTAATCAGCGGATGGGGCATTTTGCATACGAAGTAGAGCTTAAAAAGGTGCAGTTAAAAAAAACTCCTATTCTTAGCGCATTGAATATTTTCATTGGATGTACGGAAAAGTATGCATCCGCTGGTGTGCCACAGCAGCACACCCAGCGCTACACCACGACAGCGTACAGCCAAACGCGGACAGCGATGGTCCAGCCGTGGCGGCCATTATCGAATTAATCCAGATGTGAGAGAGTGTGATGCTGCAAGGAGCTCGACTGTTGCCAGGATGGAATGGGAACGTTGTGTGCGAGGTTCTAGCACATCTTTTATTTCTTCCAGGACAGTAATTAGTAATTCCTATGGCTGGGTGTTCGTCACAGAAATCGAGGAGTTGAAACAGTGTGATCTTTGTTGCTCTCTCTACAAATCCATCTTCTAGGCCTATACCTGTGTATCCCTGTACTTGTGCTTTGATTTATGGTTGCTCTTCGGGGGTGGAGAAATTTAATGCAAAAATCAACCCCCGTTAACTGTGCAAACTTTAGTCATACATAATCAGCCACACTTATACCTTCATCCACTATTTGCATGATCCTCCCTTAAATGCATATGCATTAAGGAGAGATGTGCACCTTATGATGACTCGTATAGATAACACACATACTGTGTTTCCAGCCCCATGTACCTGTTTGATACATAACACGCATGCTTCTGGGTCTGAATGTGTCATATCTGTGCTTGAAACTAGTCGCAAAAGTAAATCTATCCCTAAACATTTTGCTGCACATTTGTACTTTGTAGTAAATACAAGGATAGCATGTTGGCGACTAACAATCTGGCACATATCATTAAGTTTGGCAACTGCTGAACAAGCAAACCATTTTTTAACAAAAAATGAATAAAGCTGGCATTTAATTGCCAGTCAAAGATAAGAACAGATGTTGGCTGAATCCACATTAGCGATAAATATACAAACTGATTTGTTGCTTCTAGGATGAGGTTGAAATTATAGAGAAGTGTTAACAGATAGCAGTATATTTCTATGATAATGACTAGCATTTCCGTTGCATCACCATTACATTTATTCCCATAACACCCTTCTTTTCATATAAACAACAGAGTCCTCCCATCATCCGCCACACAGTCAGTTAGGCATGTGATCAGGCATGTAAATAATGATAAAAAACAGCACCATAGATTCCCAGCTAACCATGGACAGAGTTCTGTCATCTGTCTGCGGTAACACCAGGGTGTTTCATAAATCTCACATTAATAAGATGACAGCTAGACACCCCTATGTTCCATCATAAGAGTAGACTCCACATACCCAGCTCGATAAGTGGCTCTACAGCTGCATGAAATGTACAGAAAGCTGCCCCCATTACGCACATCCACTATAAAAACTAATACAATCTTAGCAAAATTATGTAAATGCTTGTGTATTGAATTATACAGTGCCACAAACACTGCACAAGGAGTTCACTGATGGCCAGCATACTCTTGACAATAACATGGGCATTGTACTTGATATACGTTGGTTTAATGGATGGATCTAACGCATGCTTAGTGACATGCTGTTATTAGGCCTTGACTTTATCATTTAATGAAACATTTAATGCCATTGTAATCAGTCACATTCCATGCAGAAAAAGCCCCATGATGCAGCAGTGGCTCTAGCTTCAGAGCAGTTATACTGTGATGGGTTCTGGAAGCTGGAAACATACTTGAATAATCGTGCGCTGCATGCACGTGAAATGGTTGCATCCCGGGCAACATTGTTTACATATTTGTCAGCGACATTGTTTACATATTCGTCAGCGACATTGTTCACATATTCATCTGCGATAGTGTTCACATATTCATCAGCGACAGTGTTCACATATTCGTCTGCGACATTGTTCACATATTCGTCAGCGACATTGTTCACATATTCATCTGCGACATTGTTTACATATTCGTCAGCGGCAGTGTTCACATATTCATCTGCGACACTGTTCACATTTTCAACTGCAAAATTGTTCACATATTCGTGTGCTTACTTTGCTTTACTCTGACTGGAGGTTTAAAAGGTACAACCACTAGGGGGTAGATCACAGCTTCTCTTCAAATGATTCCGCCATCCTGCCTGGCTTCCTAGCGTCAGTCATGTCACTGGTACATAAAATGTATACTGCCCCAGCAGTTTACACAGGTATTGCACCTTACGGACGCGTAGCGTTGATTTTTAAGGACGTGCACAAAAGACATTCTGAAGTTCTCAAGTTACGTATGACAGCCATTTTGCAAACGCGTTTGCGTGATTTAAATCAAGTATGTTTCCAGCCCAAGAATGGTGTGGTGTACTGTAAAACTGGACCTCAGTGAGACCGGAGTGGGGCGGAAACATGGAAGGTCAGATAAACCAATAAAAATTAAAATAAAAAAAGCCAAAAATTCCAAACTGAATGAATTCGAAGCCATTTTAAAAATGCTAATTTATGATCACATTATTCGTTTTGACTGGTTACAGTATGAAATATTATTTTTTCATGTGAAAATTGCCATAACTTCAGCACTGGGCATAGTTCATTTGTTTAGCCCATGAACAGCAATGTTTTGAGAACTAGCCTATGCGAAACATAATGAGTTGGACTGTGGGGTGTGACAATATGGTTACAGTAAGTAAGCTAAATTAGTACAACACTCAGAAATCAGAAACATCAGGATTCCAGAAAAATAAAATTATTACTACTTCCCCATAACTAAAAATCACATTTGGTTTGGGAGGCCAAGTAGTCCAAGTCTGCACCAAGAGTGCAAGTATCATTAAAGTACTGCACAGCCACTTCACCAGGCTGCCAATCTGGATTAGAAATTCCCATTAACATTCAAATAAGGCCATCAGATAATCCAGTAGGTCGCTTGAGTGGGTTGTGCAGGTTTATTGCATGAATACCTCATCAAGCCTTAATATATGCCCTTGGCATTTATTCAAGATTATTTTTATTTTTAATTTAATGATGATTTCTTTACCTGTTGCCACGATTATTCCAGGTGCAGAACTCTTAGTGGAGATACTTCCAGAAATGTAGGGATTGTCTGACATCTGCAAATGCAGATGTAGGGAACAAAATGGCTGAAAAAAAACAGATTCCATATATAAATCTGGTTGAAATTTCATAATGCATTCAATTCAAACAGGACTGGAAAGTCACCAGGATAAAAAAGCAAAGCAGCCATTGTATAAATGAACTTAAAAAGAACAAGAATTGGACTATGAACACTTTTCATAGTCCAATTATATAAAATACCCACCATGTCTTTGAAATAACATTTAAAACATAATATATTATTTTTTTATACATTTTGGAATAGCCAGTTAGGCCCTGTGCACTGGTGGCATGTGACCACCCCCAGTACACTCTCCTCTGAGAAAAAAAGCACACTGCACCCTACTGTCCACACGGTACTACAGGCAAGAGCTAGCGCCGATCGGAGGACTGCTGTATCTGTAACCAATTATTACTGCCGGCACCCCGTGTGTTGCGGAGGGTAAACTAGCTCAGTGGTACGCAGGGAACTCGTCCAACCCTGGAGAGGCGAGACTAGTCGTATCCCACAATAGTTCTCCCACCATAGTGGGCCAGTGATGCAAAGCTGAACGGACACTATAGCACACTTTTAATCATGAGTCTCTTTAGGACTCCCTTAATAATGACTGAGCTGCTGTTAGGGGAGCCCCCTTCCCCTTTAATGACTAAACTGATAAGGAGACCCGCCCCCCCCCCCCCCCCCCCAAAAAAGCATGTATACTAGAATTACTGTAAAATAAAAGTGAAATAGCATTTCCGGCTTGTCACTGGCAGTGCAGATAAGAACAATAACGCAACCTTCACAGGTCTTGTGTTGTTCTGTTTGGTTGTACACTGCACAATGTGCTAATCATAATGTGCAAGGTCAAGATACAAAGCCAAACTACAAAATGATGCGCACCACAATCGCCTTAAGCGCTCCTCATTTAAATCACTTGAATCGCTAAAGTTAAGATCCTACATTTGTGTTAGCCAATGACATGTAGCAGTGTTACTGATACTCAGAGGGAACCTTGGCAGTTATTTTAGAATAATCGTGTTGGTTCAACTAAAAGAAATGGTAAATCTCTCCAGCAAGGAACCAAGCAAATATGTTTCAGTGAGAATTCTCCTCCCTCGTTTAGTAAGAGGCCAGCGGTATTGATAGTGTGTTTAATTGCCTTTATCTGCTGTTAAGACAAAGAGGAAGCTGCTCTCCATAAAACCCACAGCCAATTCCCCTCGGCCGAAGGGAACCCTCCAAAGACAATTACATAAGTTCAGAGACCGGGGAGAGCCAACGGCCCCCTTTCATCTTTCCAAACGATAGCGTGACATCATTAATGAGGACACCAAGGACAACAGGACTGAACTTTAAAATCTAAAGAGGGGGAAAAAACAAACTGAGGACGCAATTAGAATGTCACTTCAATCCGCCATTAAATTCACCCTTTAACCGGTGCTCTGTGATGCACTCGTCTCCTTGGTTCTGTTATTTAATTGGTGAACCGTCATTGGTGGCTAATTCAAAAAAAAAAAAAAACAATCAATAAAAATCTTTCAAAGGAGCATTTCAAATGGAATCCCGGCAGCCCGCAAACACACAGGAGCGATCACATTAAATTGCTCGTTGAAGAGTTTGTTCATCTTTAATGGCCATATGTGTATATACAATCCAATTGCTATCGGTCCTTAATCAATTAAGATGCCCTTGAGGGAAAAGCTCATTTTTCAGCACGTATTAAGACCACTAAATGCACTTCCAGATCCATAAATAAATGGACTCTGTCCATCAATTCGTCCATTATGTGTTCGCTCACACATGTTTCAATGTCATAAAGCTACAGCCCCCGTTGTGCTGTCTGAATTCATGGCCAGAAAGAAGCCAGCAGTAGCTTGTGTGAAGCGAAAATACATTCTGCAGTTAATCATGAGTGGTTTTCACACAACGTATACAAGGCAGTACACAAATATTATATTGTAAGTAAACAAAACAGGTGTGCCTGCACACTACAGCACTCAATGAGAGAAGGAGGGGTTCTCAACAACGGTGGAAAACACTGAGACAAAAAGGAATTATAAGGGATTATATTTTAAGCTCAAACCAGTTGCATTCTAATTTATTAAATAAATATTAAAGTGCTTCTTCTTCCATATGTTTGACAGTTCGAAGGTGTAAGGTTGAAATTTTGTTTAAATATTGTGCGTTGTGAGAGTGCAGGATTAAGGAGCGAATTTAATCCAATGTATTTTGTTCTCAATTTGACTCAGTTTACCAGTGCTTGATTCTAAACTCAGGTTGACATTAGTGATTTTTAAAAAAAATACTGTGTAACAAAACAACATTTGGTATTTGCAAAATTACCATTTTGTAATTTGTAGCTGAGACCAAAAATGCAGTATAGTAAAACCGCATAAAACTGCAAATTCCTGCACAGTAAAATGTCCAGTGTTAATTGAACTCTAACAGATAACTTTTGGTCCTACTCTGGTCCAGAGCGGGACCAAATGTTATTTGTCAAGAGTTTAAGTAACGTTGGACATTTTACTATGCACAAACATGCTTAATGATTTGTAGATGTATTATACTTTGAAGATGGACAGGATGCATACTTCATATAGGCCTTAAATACATTTTGAGTGATCATATGCTTTCATACATTTACAATGGACACATTTTTAGAGAAAAATATGTGGTGGTCAAAGGTCACTTGGTCTAGCGCTACCTAGGCAAAACCCTATTCTTCTGAAAGTTCACTTGTATATGGGAAATATTATTTTCATAGATAAGCCATTCCTCTATATGGGAAAATAAACAAACAAAATGGCATTCATGCCATCATTACATTACATTACAAACAGCAGCAGATTCTCTTATCCAGAGCTACTGAATAAAATGGAGAATGCCAGTGTTAGCCTCAGCTAATACAGAAGTGTGACATCACCAAGGAGACACAGAAGGACCAGTTATAATGAAAAGATGTAAAGTTAGCCAAACAATCCAACGGTTATTTAACACAATCATACCAGACCATGCTTACCAAAATGCAGTGAATGTCATTGCCCGATAGGTCTGTTGAAGGAGCTTGTATTAAACGCCATTCTTGACCTTTATTATAAGTGATGTATGATCTCACTTGGTTGTCGAGCTTCCTGTTGGCGATGAGAATTCCTTTGATTCCTTCTACCTGGGGGAAGGGAAAGACGCTGAGCAATGACACAGACACTCAACAGATAAGCAAATTGCATTTCTAAGCTTTTATAATGCTCTTCGCGTCTCCCGTCGGCACCTTGCTTTAGAGCTTTTATTCTATAACTAAACTTAAAAGCGCACAGCGAATCAGAAATCGCTCCGACCGTTCCGGCTGAGCAGAAAATCAAATCAAATCAAATACCGTTTGAAAAGTATACAGACACATTCTATTCCGAGGCAACCCACATAAGTGGCATTAATAGGTGCTACGTTTGACAGAAGGAACACGAGCTGCTGACTGGACAGCTGCAGTTAATGAGAAGCTGTCATTCGATGTAAAAACGATGTATTACCCCTGTGCAGCCCCTCAAAAAAAAAAAAAGGTGTGCGTCGGTGGATATCTGTTTATGTGCCTGGTTATATGTGACAGCACAAATAGCATGAATTCATCATGGCTAAAGGTGCATTTACATGTGCAGAACTCAACTCTTTCTAAATGAATGCATGCCTGGCAGCGTTTAAGAAAGCTTGTGATTGTTATGTAGTTAAGTTAACATATGTAGCTTACCATAAAAGAATGGTAAGATTTTAATATGCAGTTGGCAAAATGTGGCTGTGTATGTGTGTATGTGTTTCTGTGTACTGTATGTGTGCATGTGCATATGTGTGTGTGCATGTGTGCACGTGTGTGTGCATCAGTGTGTGCATAGGACCGAGTGTAGCACAGTGGGTAAGGAACTGGGCTTGTAACCGAAAGGTCGTAGGTTCGATTCCTGGGTAGGACACTGCCATTGTACCCTTGAGCAAGGTACTTAATTGGAATTGCTTCAGTATATATCCAGCTGTATAAATGGATACAATGTAAAAAGTTGTGTAAGTCGCTCTGGATAAGAGCGTCTGCTAAATACCTGTAATGTAATGTAATGTCACGTAAATGCATTATATTGAGTCCATTATCATTTGGGTAACCTGGTCTTCTGTGATAGTTTGTCAGTTGTGGAAACTGGTTGATTACTTCAAAAAAAAAAAAAAAACCTTCATATCCATACAGTATGTTGCTGAAGACATCTCTTTGAGGAAGCGGGTCTTTAGATGTTATTTCTTCCATTGTCAGAATTTTCCTGCTTACCTCAATAAGGTAATTATAACATAATTATAACATAATCATTTGTTGGATGAATAAAATGCATTATGATCGGTCTGTTTTAAAGGATCATGCATAATTATCTTGTCATGTGTTCAATTATAACTGTGATGTTCATTAATGAGGAGGGGAAAAAAAACTTTGAAACACTGCCAGCCTCTGTAATTATGGAAAATTATTTTGTTTAATTTTGGGTCAGCACGTATCAGATTGACCTTTGTACAGGGAAAATTTTTCAGTCATATAAGCTTGATTACACTATTCACTTGGGACCTGCTTAAATGATATGTAATTGGTCCTGAATATCTTTCTTTTAATTGGGTTAAAATGAGATTGGTGTTAATTGTGTGGTGCAAAATGCTATGATATTATTAATTCTGCTCGCACAAAAACTCTGATTCTCAGCTTCCATCTCTGAACTAAGCAGAGAGTTGTTTGTTCTGCTCCTAACTAATCTATTTTGAATAAATTGCTTTTTAATTGAACCGGATGTCAGCATTGTTATGCGTCCTATGGACAAGAGGGTCTAACAAATGCATTCTCTATTCTTTAAATCTCAAAATATTTTGCGGGGCAGGTAGCAGGGAGATTGGATTTCGCTGAATGTTAATAAATGTAATTGGATTTGTTTGGCAGCTAAATAACAACTGAATCGGAATAGCTTTAATTAAATGTCGTTTTTCGCCCCCGCAGCCTCAGACTGCGTCGGCCGACACATACCTCGTACAGGTCCACCATTATGTTTCCCTCCACCCCTTTGCTGGTTTTCACGTTCTCCAGGGCCAGGGTGAAATGGACGCCGCGCGAATCCGAGATGTACAGGTTGTACGTGTCGTTCTGGTTCCACTCCTGGACGGCGGCGAAGACCTGGTTCTCGTCCGTGCTGATGATGTGCATGTCCTGTCAGGGAGACAGACGTCAAGCCGGATGCCCCCCCCCCCCCCCCCACGGCCCTTTCGACGGGCGTCTCGCGACAGAAAACGAAAGTGCCGCACGACGTTCTGAATTTACGCCTCGGCGAAGGGCCGTGGGGAGGGTTCTGTCGTCTCTATGGTAACGAGGCGCCGAACTACTGACTTTCACGCATGTGAAAACATGGCGGTGCCCCGTGAAATTACTGAGAAATGGTGGAGGAACACATTTTATATCTACTTCTGTTTAAAAAAGAGACTTGAATGGGAAAAATAATTTTGTTGTTCCAATTGGCTGTCCAGAAAACACTGTTCGATGCTCTGCGACATGACATACAATTCTAGAGGTGCGCGACACTGAAAAAAAATGTTGTGTAACACTTTTCCATTGGAAATGTCATTTTTGGCACATCACACTTCTCGGAAGGGCCATGCGACAAAGTATAAATCAGGCTTTAGTTCTGAGTATGACCGTGGTTTTTTCAAGAAGAAACAAATTCAAAAACAAAATCTGGAAGGTGTCGTAGGACTAGTCAGCCTACATGGAGGCACAATGCTGTACCATGGAAGGTAAAATTTAAGCTGAGCAGCATTTGCTTCCTGTGATTTCGAGCTGAAGACACTCCTGCTGGAGGTGGCACACATAACTCTCTGATGCTGGCATCTCCACAGGCTTCATGCTCATCTCTAAACAAATCCTGTCCATCTCTAAACGAATCCCGTCCATCTCTAAACGAATCCCATCCACTCCCTGCTTCACCTGCTCTGGTACCTTGCAGTGTCTACGCTGTATGCGTATATGAGATGGGAATCCACAACACGGCTACTTTTCTCTTATGTCTGGAGTGGTGAAGGGGGAGGAGCTGAAAGGGCTTCGCAGTTTTTCTGGCAGAAGCAATCTCTGTCTCAAACCACTGTCTGCAAGAACTACAGTACCCTCTGCCTCCAAGACCTGCAGTACCCACTGCCTCTAAGACTTGCAGTACCCACTGTCTGTAAGACCTAAGGTAATCACTGTCTTACTGACTGCCTTTGTCATGTCAGTTTTAAATACCTAGAGAAGAGATTTAATTGGACCAATCTTCTGTGTTTTTCAACACATTTTCACGGGCCAGAAAAATGGACATATTTATTTTCTCATTGTTGCTACTGTTTGCCCATTCTATATGCAACAAATTGGTCTAATTTGCATTCCTGTGTGCTTTAACAAATAATGGCTTACTCTCTTTGCACCTGGTACTGTGTCAAAATGCCCCATTTCCTACAACATCAAAAGGAGCCCAGACAAAAACGTGGCAACCTTGCAACCAACTATGAGACACAGTGTACTCAGGGTAAAAAAGCTTTATTATAAATCCCTGGTTTCAATCCTGTAAGAAAGCCATAACAGATATTACAGAGCTCTTGAAGCCATTTATTATTCAGCATTATGAACTGGTGGCTGTATTTATAATTTATTTCCCTTTATTTTATCAGGTAGGCCAACTGAGAGCTGTTTATCAGCTAATACTTGGCGAACCAAAGTAGGTGGGGAACCCAAGGGATTGGGAAGCCAATCAGATGATTAAGTGGCCAGACATGTAAAGCCAGTTTGGTGGGAATTTGACAGAACGCAGGGGTGAGCGCTCCTACTCTTTTGTGATAAGGCGCCTTAGGACCTGGCTTAACATTTTGTCCGAAGAGACGGCACCTTCTACAGCACATTCCCCTCATCTCCGTGGGTATTGGATTTCTATTGGTTCTAGAGCAGGGGTAGATTTCTATTGGTTCTAGAGCTGGGGTGTATTTCTATTGGTCCTAGAGCAGGGGTGGAGTTCTATTGGTTCTAGAGCAGGCGTGGGTTTCTATTGGTTCTAGAGCAGGCGTGGATTTCTATTGGTTCTAGAGCAGGGGTGGATTTCCATTTGTTTTAGAGCAGGGTTCTCAAACACCATTCCTGCATCGCTGCAGTCTCTGCTGGTTTTTGTGATTTCCTTTCAATCAGCAGCCAATTCAGGCTGTGGAAACAAGGTGCACAGACCCTTCAGCCAATCAATGGCTTAGATTAAGCACTTAAGTGCAGGAACACATCAAAATCCAGCAGACACAGCGGCCCTCCAGGTTTCCCTCCAGATCCCTCGTCTAGCAAGAAGCGTACCCCTTGCTCAACACCTCTTCCAGAAGGCGATTCATTTTCCCAAGACGATTCACATCCACATAATGACCAAGCCCACACCTGCTTAGCCTCTGCAGTTTGACATGAGAAGGCTCTGGAGTGGAATGGCTGCTCACCAGTGCAGGGCTTTATAGAGATTCATTATACCTGGCATGCTGGCAGGTAACCAATTTACAGATTCCATCGGTTATTCTTGACCTTTTTAAATGCAGTAGAACCTTTACAGCCTTCTGAGTCATTTTCACAGCTTTGGATCACAAAAAATCACATGTGAAAATCACGTGAACACCCAACATGTGAAGAGTGCACATGTGAACTATAAAAAGTAATCCCACTTATAAAATGAGAGCAGAAAAAAAATGTAACCTACAGTAAGCTATTTGTTTCAAGTCACATTTTGTTGTCAAATGTGAGAATTGCAGTTCACATTAGGAAAACGTCAGCCACATGAAATGTGGGATTTCCATGTGAAGACGCAAATTTCATGTCACATGTTTTGTTACTGCATATGTAAAATGTAGTTCGCATGTGAGAAAAGCCAATCACATGTAAACACATCATTCACGTGACAATGCTATTTTCACATGTGAATATTGTGGTTCACATTTGAAAAAGTCAGTCAAATGCGAAAATTTTGCATGTCAAATATTTTGTATGTGTAAATTTCAGTTCATGTGAAAATAAGGCAATCGCGTCAAAATGTCCAGTTAGCATGAGATTTTCTTTTCGCATGTGAATACTTTAATTCAAGGCAAGTTTCCTATGATTTCTTTTCATATGAAATACTGAGGTACAGTATTTAAAGCTTTAAGTGGGATTCTGAGATCATTAAAAAAAACCTCATTTAAAAACATTTCCATTGTAAGGTTAAATATGCGTCCATCTCCCATCTGCCATACAGTTTCTTTTGCCTCTTGTGGAACTGTGGCATATGGGGACTGCAGACTTTGGGTGTTGTACAGCGCAGTCTGTAAGTATTTGGACTGACACAATTTTTGTTGTTTTGAATTTATAATAAACAACAAATTGTAGCTTAAAGTGCAGACTGTCAGTGCTAATGTAAGGGTGGCAAGATAAATTCTAAAGTTTAAAGAAACATCTTAGATGCTCAGATCCAACCAAATGCCTCAAAACTAATTGGAGGGCACTTCACCTTGCAGCAGGACAAAGACCCCAAACACTCTGCTAAACCAACCAAGGAGTTTTTCAGGGCCAAAAAATTGAATGTTCTTGATTGGCCAAGTCAATCACCTGACCTAAATCTAAATGAATATGCTGAAGACAAGACTGAAGGCAAAAATTCCCTGAAACAAACAGGAACTGAAGATACAGGCCTGTGGTTCAATGGTCACAGATTTACAACCAAGTACTAAATTTGACAATAACTTTTTGTCCCCTAAAATGGGGTACTATGAATTTAAAAAAGCTGTAATTCCAGCATGGACCACTGGAATTGGATGCACCACAAAGACAAAAATGACATTTGGGCATTCAAAGGTGCAAGGAAAATAAACAAACAGTTTTGTAACATATGGTGGAAAGCTTTTTGAAAATATCCAGATTTTTTCCTTTTATAAGAGCGAATTGTGTCTCAGTTTCATTTTCTCATTCATCTAGTTTTTGAAAAAAAAGGCTTTTTATTAGTCAGGGTATATGGGTTCACTTCTACGCCTCACACACCTAGTAATGAGCTTTAAACACAACTAGCTCAGCGTGAAAATTAGCTTTCAAAGCCAACGGAAAACTACGGATCAATACAAATGTGGACTCATCTGAAAATGTACTTTTTTTGGCAGAACTTTAATTATTATAAAGATTTATATTTGACAAGAATATATAATGTGTTTTTTTCCCTAAACAATCATTTATTAGTATCAGTCGACTGATAACATTCTTTCACAGAATTATACATCAACATATTCAATGAATTCATTTAAACTATGTAAAATTGTTTACCTTTTCATTTAAAAAACTCCCTCACTGTTTGATTGCTAACTTGCGTTTCTGTTATGTAAAAGGTGCATACAGTTCTGGAAATATGGCTACCCTGTCCCTGTTACCATTGTCTGCGGCTGCTTTCCTTCCTGTGGTGAAAGAGCTTTCAGCAACAGCTTCACAGAACACAGCCGGGAACACAGCACTGCTGGGAAAAGAACTGATGCTTCACAGCACAGTGAAAGCAAAATGATGTGCTCTACATGATACTCACACATTGCACCAGTCTGAGAGATACGTGTGATAAGGGACAGCTAAAAAGCAAAATGAGGGGACCAAACCTGCCAGTCTTTGGGAAAGATTTAACTAGCTGCGCACACACCCTACACTGATGCTTTATTACATCATTGAAACTTATTCTTCAGAGTCTCTTTTTAACTATCCTGACACTTAATTTTGCTGTTAATCAGCTAGGAAAAGACACCGTATTCCAAATAAATTGATCCACTTTGAAAAGAATGTATTCTATAATCCTTATATCGGTTTTTCTGCAGTATACAGGAGCTGCATGTGTGGAATTGAAACTTTTTCCCCTCGCATAATTCCACCTACCGAGTGCATAACATTCTTCAGAACTGTAATGAGGTCACCCACAACAAACGGATTTATCACAAAGACTCTTTTAGTTTTTTGAAGGAACACTGCTAATCCCCAGCATCTCAATTTTAGCATAGCAATTTAAACCATGATCATCTGTCGATAGTTCTGTTCTCACGCGTACGTCAAACACTTCTCCAGCTCTTGTTTCTCCAAAGTTAAATGCTTTATACAGCAGCTGGCTAGCCAAAGCTTATCAGAGCTTCACATTACATTCCTTGATGAGCTACTGTTGTTGACTGCACACTTTTACCACACTTACACAATGCACAGAAATATAAATTAAGGTCTGCATTGAAATGAGTCAAAATGCAGGCTGAGTTAACAAGCAGAGAAACTGACCAAAGAGCTTGGTCTGTTGCAGTAGCTACGTCAGCGAATGGCTTTATGTACATGTGTCTTTTTGAGATTAATAGATGATGATTAGCAGAAATGTGCAGTTCTTGGCTGGACGAATCATAGCTGAGTAAAATTGAATTGCATCCACTGTTCCCGATTTATAGATCTTGTATCTGCAATAAATCCTCTTAAAATTTAAATAGGCAATTTATAGTTGATGAATGTCCTGACAACAAGACTTTGAAAAGGTCAAGATCATTACTCCACATGACACAGAAAGTTTACTTACTTTGGGAAGGGAGTATTTGGGCAGTTTAATTCGCACAAAGGGTTCCCTCAGATAGGATACAAAGTAACTGGCGCGTCCGGCTGTGGTAACCTGGAGAAAAAATAACAACAGAAAAGTTTACACCTGCAGTATACAGAGACAGCTGCTCTCATGCATATGATGTGGCACGACACAGCAGAAGGCATCAGTAGGACCACCTGTCAGAAAGAGCCAATAATCCATCAGGGATGACCATAGGGAAAAACCAACAACAAACAACAACCCCCAGATGCAGGATTGCAACTGTTAGCTAAATCAAGAAGTCCAAGCCCATTACCGATGATCATCAAACTCAAACTTTATATTGATCATTGACTGATCTCAGCACTCACTGGCTATGAGAGAGAAACCCACAGACCAGCAGGCAGAGTTCAGTTGGCAGGGTTTCCAGGGACAGGCAATGCTGGTATAGCATAAGAGTGAATAATTCTGAACCTATACTGGCCTTGTGTTTTACATCATTCCTAACTCCTTGATTCCTGGACCATTCCCAGTACACATAAAAGTATCTAAGTACATTTCTGACATTTGGTATCATTTATTAATGAATCTATGAGCACACACATATCCCAAAAAAATAAAAATAAACTAAGTGTAAGTAATGAACATAAAACTCTGACCTTCCACAGAGAAGACAGCGAGAGAGGGATAACAGGAGCAGGGGGCTCGGTTAAGGAACCCCATATTCACACACAGTCTGGAGCTCCTCACAGCGGCCCCATTACCTGGGCCGCTGTAGCGCTGATGCTAATTCTGACTGCTGGCGTGGAGCTGCAGCTGGGCATGCATCAATCACATTCATGGCCCAGATAAGCAAGCGTCTGGCGTGAGCAATGATAGATCACGCTTTGTCTAGCCATGGCATGTTTAGAGCATGCTCACAGGTGTAACGGAAGCCCTAGAGTTGCCCTATGTGGGTCATCCTCTTAGATGCCTTCTGGGATGTTAAGTTTAACCTGCATTGCCGATAGGGAAAGTGGAGTAATGGATGAAACACTATATCATATGTGCATATATATATATATATATATATATATATATATATATATATATATATATATATATATATATATATATATATATATATATATATATATATATATCAGACCTGGGTCAAATACATATTTATTTTGGATTCAACTACTTTGCTATGCTTTACTGATCTTATCTGGTGTATTATTAGAACCAATGAAATACTCTCAAAAAGTGCAAACCCCGCCTTCTGGTCATATTGGTAGGCTCAATTACACCAGGCAAGATCAACAGAGCACAGAATATATACAGTATATCAGCAGTGTACATCAGCATACTTCTCATGAGTATACACATGTACAAATATATATATATATATATATATATTTGTACATATGTATACTCATGAGAAGTATGCTGATGTACACTTGAATTATTCAATGTTATAAATTGAGAGAAAAGTCGCTATCTATGATTATACACTATACATGATTTGTTTGGCCACACATAGTACAAATAAGGAATAGTCTACTATTTATATTTCATTTCCTAAACATTTAACTGGATTACGCCAGGTAAGACTGCAAAACGCAAAAGAATAAACAATAGATATTGCAATCTTAAAATAACATTGAAAAGGATTCAATCCTCCGTCCCTGGCTTACAATTAAATGCGAGTTGTAAATATAATTTCTTCATAAACAAAGTTTGAATACAGTGATGGCCAAAGTTAATGGAAAAAATGTTTTCATTTCAATCATAATATCATTTGCATGGATGTTTTATTTGGCTGCCAACCTATTAAAAGTAGTTTCATTTTTTTTCCCATTGGCTGATTTAATTGGTAGATTAATAGGGAAAGTTAAATCATGTGAATAAAGTATTAATATGGATATTCCTCGCTGCAAAACTGCCTCTACCCCCCCCCCCCCCCCCCCCCCCCATCCTAAACCATGTTACTTGATGATGATTTGATGCAATCCAGACTTGTACTGAGTTGGCTAAATGCTTCTATTTTTTAGCACACTTAGCACTGTTGACTTGAAACCTAGTCTAGTTTGCTTAACATTACTGTATCTGCCGCCAGTCCAGCTGATTCGGTTTCCTCATTACCAGTTTCATTCAGATGGCTAATCATAGCAGGCGATACTGTGAAGTAACCACACTACAAGAAAACCCTTTATTTACAACATTCATCTGCAAATAACTTCCGATTTAATAATCCTCCTGCTGATGATTTTCAGCGACTGTACTTTCTTTCCCCTGGATAACAGTGACTACATTACATATTTAAAATTTTCAACTTTCAAATTAAAAAGTATGATCAGTTTCTGCATAAAATTTGTTGGCAAATCACTGAATTTGATTAATCGGTTAACCGGTTAATATGCTAATTGGTACAGCCCTGATTTTTACTGAATCTGGGCTCAGACCTAAGGGCAATACATCTGAGAAATCAAACAGAAAATGTTAGGAGTAATCCTTTTCTAACTGGCAAGAAGGATTCGGAAAGTACTGCAAAGATGCTGTGCTTGACATATTACATTAATCCTCCCATGGAATGATAATCATTTCCAAAGAATCCAACGGAAAGATATTTTCACTCTACAATACTTATTCTGTTCTTTCCTCTGATGTGTTCAAGCTGACTGGGAAAATGTGCTGCGGACCAATCGATATCCTCGATATGTTTTGCCAAGAGAAATATTTAACTTCCCCCAGCTGAGAAAGGCACTTGCAAATATTGCAAATATGCAACATAACATGACGCACACTCTCATTCAGCGGTGAGAGCTGTAACGTTCACCCAAATCATGAAAAACGCTCTCCTTCCTCCCACACGAAAACAGCAACCTCCAGCAATCAGCAGTTATTGCTTAGACCTGCTCTTGGCTTTTGAAGACGGCATAAGGGCCCTCATTATGAAATGAAACAACCAATTTGCCATCTAACTCTGAACAGATAATATAGAGCATAGAGGAGCTAGGAGAGGGAAGAGGTAATTAAGTAAAAAAGGAGGAAGCTTTTTAAAGGAATGCACTCCACTGTAGCAGTGGCCCTTAAAATAAATCATCGCTATTGAGCAAAATGTAAGTTTATACTCTCCTTGTCGCCCTTGTCTGTAGATTCCTTTGGAACTGCAAAAATATGTAAATAAAATTATTGCTCAAAAATGCAAGCTGGAAAAGCACTGAGCTATGGTTGGGTGGGGGGGGGGGGGGGGGATAGAGGAAACAACTCAGTGGTGATCTCTAATATATTAAATTAATATTATTAGAGTCATATTTCTAAATCTTTACTGACAAAACAAGAATCTTTCTTTTCAACTGAAATGAACTGAGGCAACAACAGCAACAATATCCTGACACGTGCCTCCAACAGTCGTTATTATGGATGAATGGAATCCAAACGACTGGCACCGTGTTGAATTTGGGGACATCGATGAAACTTCTTTCCCGGTAAATCTGGTACAACGCAGTGCCATACCTGAATGAAAACGTAGTCGTCCTGGACCACCAGCGAGCTGGTGTCGATGTGCCCGGGGAAAGGGTAACTTCTACCGGACTCCAAACAGCCTACGATTCTGCAGGTCACGTAGTGTGCCCCTAAACAGAAAGAAAGAGATACAGACGCACATCAGAGCCAATTATATCTCAGGTGCCAAGATGAATTTTAAAATTTGATTTGATAAGGCTTGTAGCCAATCGGAGGTGACTAACAGGCAAGCCAAAATAGCTGTCCCATTTGTCCATCTAGCTAGCATGGAAAGGTTAATGGAATTTAAACAGCAAACCGTTCAAGCCTTTAAGTCTTTATTGATTCTTCAGAAAATGAAATAATATGCAGTTCTCACTCTGTTGAGGTTTCAGGAAGGTGCAATGCAATAAAGCACAGTAATCACTAGAGTAACACTAGAACCAGCATCAATTCTGTGATTTCTCTAAATACGGCGTTTGTGGGACCAAAGCCATTTCTACTTTATTTGCAGACTTCACACTCTGCTCACATGCCAATTCTAATTATTAGGAGTCTGGAAAACATCTTCATTTTTCATATCACAACCAGAAAAAGGTCAAAGGTCACTGCGTATACCCTGAAGTGCACAGTGAATACTGGTGGCATGCTCTGTCCTTCAGGGGTGTGATACAGCGTGCGTGTACAGTAAGTACACTCCGTATACAAACCTTTCTCATGGTGTCATAGTATACTCTTTCTACCCATTTGATGAAAAATATTGGTTCATAAACGTCACACATGTGAAAGCGTAATTTAAAGACGTCGCTTTACACACAACGCACAGGATAAGACCGCCAGTGGGGACGTGGGTAGGGACATTCAAAGCCTTTGTAATCGCAGAAAATGGTGGAAATCAAAATTTTATTTGACTTCTGCTTCATCGGTGCTTGCAGTAGGACCTGGCCCTTCATTTCCAGCTGTACACAGAGGCTACCTTCATTTTTTATCTACTTCCTGCCCGTCAAACCAAATATATTATTCTTCTAAACAGCATGGTCTGAAGGAGTTCATGAGCATACACTTTTAAAAATCCCATTGTTGATATTCCTGCATGTATTACATTTATGAATTCATGCACTTATGTTATATGTTCATGGCTTGTGTTCATAAGCACCTAGAAGACACTGTCTGGATTAAAATAACCTCTGTGAATAGGCCTAAAAATGAGAAGAAAACATTTCATCAGTTTATATTTAATTAGGAAGTGAACATGCCTGCATTTACTGTGCTCATAGCCTAAACATCCTAACCAGAACCATTTGCTTCTAAAGGATCAGAATGATTTTCAAGGAAGCAGCATTGTAAATTATGGTGATGGCTTTCAGTCCCCTAGAGAGACGGAAGGAAAAGCCTTTTTATTAATCCATCAAGTGATACATTCTGAGTTGCATAATCCAGTGTAATACCCCTGGGACACGTTTCAGACCCAGAATGCATTTCCTGTCTGAGATGGCCTCCCCGGCCCTCCGAGCCCTGGCAGGCGGAAGGGTGAAGTGATTTTCTGTGCTGTCTGATGAGCAGGTACTCACGTCCGTCAGCAGAGTGGGCCTCTATGTGCACTAAATCCGGCTCCTTGTCCAGGCCCATCACTGACCTGCGGCAGAGGAAGAGGAAGACAGTTAGCGGAGAGCGCACAGTGCCCTTCGGGGAGCGTTCAGGCCCGGTAATAGACAACTTTCAATTTGCTCCCTTGTAATGATAAACGGATAAATGCCTGAGTTTCTCTTTCCCACCGAACTGGATGTTCAATCAGCTGCAATACATCATAGCGTCAAGGCCCTGAATTTGAGTATTGCCTGTGTTTCAGTATGTAATGTCCATGCCTTGATAATTGCAATCAATGCTATTGATCACCAATTATTGCACTTAAATGCCAATAGGCATTTTGCTAATCATGGAAGTTTGTGCATGGTTATGCCTTTTTTTTAGCTGCAGTAGGAGAGCATAAAACGGGATGGCATTTGTGATCAAACAACAATTTTTCTGATGTGTAGAGTGAAGCTGGAGGGGAGGAGCTTCGGGGGGGGTGGAGCTACAGGGTAGAGGGGTGGACCTGAAGGGTGAATAGGCGGAGCCACAGAGTGGAGAGATGGAGCTGCAGGGCAAAGGGGGGGAGCTACAGGGTGGGGGGGGTGAAGCTGAAGGGTGGAGGGGAGGAGCTGAAAGTACTGCTCTCCATGCAAAACAAGTGGGGAGCTCCACAGCCTGGCCTCGATGCATGCACAGCTGTGGCTCATTAGCAAACGCCCCAGGTGTGGCCTGCTGCCATCCATAAACACACCAGGCCAAACAGGGCACCAGCTGTGCTATACAGGAACGGTCTACTACAGGGCTGCCCAACCCTGTTCCTGGAGATCTACCTTCCTGTAGGGTTTCATTTCAACCCTAATTTGGCGCACCTGACTCTACTACTTAGCAGCTCAACAAGATCTCTAGCTGTTGAATGAGGTGCTTTGTTAGGGTTGGAATGAAAACCTACAAGATGGTAGATCTCCAGGAACAGGATTGGACAGCCCTGATCTACTAAATGTGAGCCCAGCAGGACAGCTACGGCTATAAGATTGTCCGCACAGTCTCTGTGGTGTCTCTCTTTAGCGAGTTCGGTGTTGCTGTGCTTTTAGTTACATTTGGTTTCATTGTTCTCTTTTCCAAACCCCAAGAAGCGGGGAAGGAGCACCGGTTCATTCTGCTGTCTTATCAGCTCACCCTCCAGCCCGGCAGCTGTAACCGTCTCCATGTCTTAATTTAAATCTGCTGGTGAGATAGCAAGCAGGCTAATGAAATGCACACATTTCACACAGAGTGATTGGCTGCAGGTGAATCTGGTCATTTAAAATACTTGTGCGATAAGTGGGACCAGCATTCACACCGGATATTAGTGTTCATATACAGCTTGTTTGGGTTTTATTTATTTTTTAATTTTTTAAATGCACCCTCCTAATGTACTTGTGAGCGGGGGCCACAGTAGACATTTTTCAGGAAGGCACTAAATACAAAATTGTCTGGGCCTGAGATCCACAAACCCATGCTGAGTAAATGACTAGATCTAAAGAGTGCCTCTGGCATGACTTACCAGTAAAATCTGTTTGGAGTTACGTGTTCATGAACAAGTTGCCATTTTCTTCCAAAATCCACTGAGCTGTACAACTGTAAGGAGGAGGAAAACATGCATTTTGTGGTGTAGCTTTGACAGGTGTAAATCCTTCAGGTAGAAATCACCAAGCAAAGCAGCACACACATACATACATACACACGTATGTACATTACGCACATACGTATGTTAATAATCATAATATAGGTACTCACAAAGTGCATCTTCAGTTTACTCAGCCATGAATTTTTACCACAGCCATGAGATGGCGCTATATTTGTGCTGCACACATTAAACTACTGTCCATTCATCTAGCAATCTGATAGACAGGAGGAAAACAGGTAAAACTTGAGGTAATCTCATATTTCAGGTGTTTCCAACGATCACATGTCACCACATCTTTAGTAGCATATATGGAAGTGGAATGACATGACCACAACAAACTTTCCCCCAAAAACAAAGTCAGTGGCGGGGGAAACATTTCTGTTATGTGTCAAACTCAAGGCCTGCAGCCCGCATAGAGCTC